>NC_069501.1:1258187106-1258329606 GCF_027579735.1 Bombina bombina | reverse complement strand
ATGTTTTGTTATACGTAAAGGTATTAATGATTTGTTATACCTAAGGTATTAATGATTTGTTATACGTAAGGTATTAATGATTTGTTATACGTAAGGTATTAATGATTTGTTATACGTAAGGTATTAATGATTTGTTATAACTAAAGTATTAATGTTTTGTTATACGTAAGGTATTAATGTTTTGCTACACATAATACATTACAGTTTATAGAAACATAGAATTTAAAGGTAGATAAGAAACAAAAAGGCCCATCAAGTCTACACATATTACATGTTACTTATTACTTAGGATAACCTTATGCATGTCCCATCAAGTCTACACATATTACATGTTACTTATTACTTAGGATAACCTTATGCATGTCCCATCAAGTCTACACATATTACATGTTACTTATTACTTAGGATAACCTTATGCATGTCCCATCAAGTCTACACATATTACATGTTACTTATTACTTAGGATAACCTTATGCATGTCCCATCAAGTCTACACATATTACATGTTACTTATTACTTAGTATAGCCTTATGCATGTCCCATAAAGTCTACACATATTACATGTTACTTATTACTTAGGATAACCTTATGCATGTCCCATCAAGTCTACACATATTACATGTTACTTATTACTTAGTATAGCCTTATGCATGTCCCATCAAGTCTACACATATTACATGTTACTTATTACTTAGCATAGCCTAATGTATGTCCCATCAAGTCTACCCATATTACATGTTACTTATTACTTAGTATAGCCTTATGCATGTCCCATCAAGTCTACCCATATTACATGTTACTTATTACTTAGTATAGCCTTATGTATGTCCCATCAAGTCTACCCATATTACATGTTACTTATTACTTAGTATAGCCTTATGCATGTCCCATCAAGTCTACCCATATTACATGTTACTTATTACTTAGTATAGCCTTATGTATATCCCATCAAATCTACCCATATTACATGTTACTTATTACTTAGAATAGCCTTATGTATGTCCCATCAAGTCTACACATATTACATGTTACTTATTACTTAGAATAGCCTTATGCATGTCCCATCAAGTCTACCCATATTACATGTTACTTATTACTTAGAATAGCCTTATGTATGTCCCATCAAGTCTACCCATATTACATGTAAGGTATTACTTAGGATAGCCTTATGCATGTCTCATCAAGTCTACCCATATTACATGTTACTTATTATTTAGGATAGCCTTATGTATGTCCCATCAAGTCTACACATATTACATGTTACTGTATCCTTAGGATAGCCTTATGTATGTCCCATCAAGTCTGCACATATTACATGTTACTGTTGCCTTAGGATAGCCTTATGCATGTCCCATCAAGTCTACACATATTACATGTTACTTATTACTTAGGATAGCCTTATGCGTGTCCCATCAATTCTACACATATTACATGTTACTGTTTCCTTAGGATAGCCTTATGTATGTCCCATCAAGTCTACACATATTACATGTTACTGTATCCTTAGGATAGCCTTATGTATGTCCCATCAAGTTTGCACATATTACATGTTACTTATTACTTATGATAGCCTTATGCATGTCCCATCAAGTCTGCACATATTATATGTTACTTATTACTTAGTATAGCCTTATGTATATCCCATGAAATCTACCCATATTACATGTTACTGTTTCCTTAGGATAGCCTTATGTATGTCCCATAAAGTCTACACATATTACATGTTACTTATTACTTAGTATAGCCTTATGTATATCCCATGAAATCTACCCATATTACATGTTACTGTTTCCTTAGGATAGCCTTATGTATGTCCCATAAAGTCTACACATATTACATGTTACTGTTTCCTTAGGATAGCCTTATGCATGTCCCATCAAGTCTACCCATATTACATGTTACTGTTTCCTTAGGATAGCCTTATGCATGTCCTACTTAGTCTACACATATTACATTACATGTTACTGTTTCCTTAGGATAGCCTTATGCATGTCCCATCAAGTCTACACATATTACATGTTACTTATTACTTAGCATAGCCTTATGCAAGTCCCATCAAGTCTACACATATTACATGTTACTGTTTCCTTAGGATAACCTTATGCATGTCCTAAAAAGTCTACACATATTACATGTTACTGTTTCCTTTGGATAGCCTTATGCATGTCCCATCAAGTCTACACATATTACATGTTACTGTTTCCTTAGGATAGCCTTATGTAAGTCCCATCAAGTCTACACATATTACATGTTACTTATTACTTAGGATACCCTTATGCATGTCCCATCAAGTCTATACATATTACATGTTACTGTTTCCTTAGGATAGCCTTATGCATGTCCTAACTAATCTACACATATTACATGTTACTGTTTCCTTAGGATAGCCTTATGCATTTCCCATCAAGTCTACCCATATTACATGTTACTTATTACTTAGTATAGCCTTACGCATGTCCCATCAAGTCTACCCATATTACATGTTACTTATTACTTAGTATAGCCTTATGTATATCCCATCAAATCTACCCATATTACATGTTACTTATTACTTAGAATAGCCTTATGTATGTCCCATCAAGTCTACACATATTACATGTTACTTATTACTTAGAATAGCCTTATGCATGTCCCATCAAGTCTACCCATATTACATGTTACTTATTACTTAGAATAGCCTTATGTATGTCCCATCAAGTCTACCCATATTACATGTAAGTTATTACTTAGGATAGCCTTATGCATTTCTCATCAAGTCTACCCATATTACATGTTACTTATTATTTAGGATAGCCTTATGTATGTCCCATCAAGTCTGCACATATTACATGTTACTGTTGCCTTAGGATAGCCTTATGCATGTCCCATCAAGTCTACACATATTACATGTTACTTATTACTTAGGATAGCCTTATGCGTGTCCCATCAATTCTACACATATTACATGTTACTGTTTCCTTAGGATAGCCTTATGTATGTCCCATCAAGTCTACACATATTACATGTTACTGTATCCTTAGGATAGCCTTATGTATGTCCCATCAAGTTTGCACATATTACATGTTACTTATTACTTATGATAGCCTTATGCATGTCCCATCAAGTCTGCACATATTATATGTTACTTATTACTTAGTATAGCCTTATGTATATCCCATGAAATCTACCCATATTACATGTTACTGTTTCCTTAGGATAGCCTTATGTATGTCCCATAAAGTCTACACATATTACATGTTACTGTTTCCTTAGGATAGCCTTATGCATGTCCCATCAAGTCTACCCATATTACATGTTACTGTTTCCTTAGAATAGCCTTATGCATGTCCTACTTAGTCTACACATATTACATTACATGTTACTGTTTCCTTAGGATAGCCTTATGCATGTCCCATCAAGTCTACACATATTACATGTTACTTATTACTTAGCATAGCCTTATGCAAGTCCCATCAAGTCTACACATATTACATGTTACTGTTTCCTTAGGATAACCTTATGCATGTCCTAAAAAGTCTACACATATTACATGTTACTGTTTCCTTTGGATAGCCTTATGCATGTCCCATCAAGTATACACATATTACATGTTACTGTTTCCTTAGGATAGCCTTATGTAAGTCCCATCAAGTCTACACATATTACATGTTACTTATTACTTAGGATACCCTTATGCATGTCCCATCAAGTCTATACATATTACATGTTACTGTTTCCTTAGGATAGCCTTATGCATGTCCTAACTAATCTACACATATTACATGTTACTGTTTCCTTAGGATAGCCTTATGCATTTCCCATCAAGTCTACACATATTACATGTTACTGTTTCCTTAGGATAGCCTTATGTAAGTCCCATCAAGTCTACACATATTACATGTTACTGTTTCCTTAGGATAGCCTTATGTAAGTCCCATCAAGTCTACACATATTACATGTTACTTATTACTTAGGATACCCTTATGCATGTCCCATCAAGTCTATACATATTACATGTTACTGTTTCCTTAGGATAGCCTTATGCATGTCCTAACTAGTCTACACATATTACATGTTACTGTTTCCTTAGGATAGCCTTATGCATTTCCCATCAAGTCTACACATATTACATGTTACTTAAAGGGACACTATACCCAAACATTTTCTTTTATGATTAAGGTAGAGAATACAATTTTAAACAACATTTCAATTTACTTCTATTACCTAATTTGCTTCATTCTTTAGATATACTTTAATGAAGAAATAGCAATGCACACGGTGAACCAATCACAGGAGACATCTATGTGCAGCTACCAATCAGCAGCTACTAAGCATATCTAGATATGCTTTTCAGCAAAGAATATGAAGAGAACGAAGCAAATTAGATAATAGAAGTAAATTAGAAAGTTGTTTATAATTGTATGCTCTTTCTAAATCATGAAAGAAAAAATGTGGGTTCCATGTCCCTTTAATACTTAGGATAGCCTTATGCATGTCCCATCAAGTCTATACATATTACATGTTACTTATTACTTAGGATAGCCTTATGCATGTCCCATCAAGTCTATACATATTACATGTTACTTATTACTTAGGATAGCCTTATACATGTCCCATCAAGTCTACACATATTACATGTTACTGTTTCCTTAGGATAGCCTTATGTAAGTCCCATCAAGTCTACACATATTACATGTTACTTATTACTTAGGATAGCCTTATGCATGTCCCATCAAGTCTACACATATTACATGTTACTGCTTACTTAGTATAGCCTTATGCATGTCCCATCAAGTCTATACATATTACATGTTACTTATTACTTAGGATAGCCTTATGCATCTCCCATCAAGTCTATACATATTACATGTTACTTATTACTTAGGATAACCTTATGCATGTCCCATCAAGTCTACACATATTACATGTTTCTTATTACTTAGGATAGCCTTATGCATGTTCCATCAAGTCTATACATATTACATGTTACTTATTACTTAGGATAGCCTTATGCATGTCCCATCAAGTCTACACATATTACATGTTACTTATTACTTAGTATAGCCTTATGCATGTCCCTTCAAGTCTACACATTTACATGTTACTTATTACTTAGGATAGCCTTATGCATGTCCCATCAAGTCTACACATATCACATGCTACTTATTACTTACGATAGCCTTATGCATGTCCCATCAAGTCTACACATACTACATGTTTCTTATTACTTAGGATAGCCTTATGCATGTCCCATCAAGTCTACACATATTACATGGTACTGTTTTCTTAGTATAGCCTTATGTATGTCCCATCAAGTACACACATATTACATGTTACTGTTTTCTTAGGATAGCCTTATGCATGTCCCATCACATCTACACAGATTACATGTTACATTTTACTTAAGATAGCCTTATGCATGTCTCATCACATCTACACATATTACATGTTACTTATTGCTTAGTATCGCTTTATGTATGCCCCATTAAGTACACACATATTACATGTTACTGTTTCCTTAGGATAGCCTTATGCATGTTACTGTTTCCTTAGGATAGCCTTATGCATGTCCCATCAAGTCTACACATATTACATGTTGCTTATTACTTAGGATAGCCTTATGCAAGTCCCATCAAGTCTACCCATATTACATGTTACTGTATCCTTAGGATAGCCTTATGTATGTCCCATCAAGTCTGCACATATTACATGTTACTATTGCCTTAGGATAGCCTTATGTATGTCCCATCAAGTCTACCCATATTACATGTAAGTTATTACTTAGGATAGCCTTATGCATGTCTCATCAAGTCTACCCATATTACATGTTACTTATTACTTAGGATAGCCTTATGTATATCCCATCAAGTCTACACATATTACATGTTACTGTATCCTTAGGATAGCCTTATGTATGTCCCATCAAGTCTACACATATTACATGTTACTTATTACTTAGGATAGCCTTATGCGTGTCCCATCAATTCTACACATATTACATGTTACTGTTTCCTTAGGATAGCCTTATGTATGTCCCATCAAGTCTACACATATTACATGTTACTGTATCCTTAGGATAGCCTTATGTATGTCCCATCAAGTCTGCACATATTACATGTTACTTATTAGTTATGATAGCCTTATGCATGTCCCATCAAGTCTGCACATATTACATGTTACTTATTACTTAGTATGGCCTTATGTATATCCAATCAAATCTACCCATATTACATGTTACTGTTTCCTTAGGATAGCCTTATGTATGTCCCATAAAGTCTACACATATTACATGTTACTGTTTCCTTAGGATAGCCTTATGCATGTCCCATCAAGTCTACCCATATTACATGTTACTGTTTCCTTAGGATAGCCTTATGCATGTCCTACTTAGTCTACACATATTACATTACATGTTACTGTTTACTTTGGATAGCCTTATGCATGTCCCATCAAGTCTACACATATTACATGTTACTTGTTACTTAGCATAGCCTTATGCAAGTCCCATCAAGTCTACACATATTACATGTTACTGTTTCCTTAGGATAACCTTATGCATGTCCTAACTAGTCTACACATATTACATGTTACTGTTTCCTTTGGATAGCCTTATGCATGTCCCATCAAGTCTACACATATTACATGTTACTGTTTCCTTAGGATAGCCTTATGTAAGTCCCATCAAGTCTACACATATTACATGTTACTTATTACTTAGGATACCCTTATGCATGTCCCATCAAGTCTATACATATTACATGTTACTGTTTCCTTAGGATAGCCTTATGCATGTCCTAACTAGTCTACACATATTACATGTTACTGTTTCCTTAGGATAGCCTTATGCATTTCCCATCAAGTCTACACATATTACATGTTACAGTTTCCTTAGGATAGCCTTATGTAAGTCCCATCAAGTCTACACATATTACATGTTACTTAATACTTAGGATAGCCTTATGCATGTCCCATCAAGTCTATACATATTACATGTTACTTATTACTTAGGATAGCCTTATGCATGTCCCATCAAGTCTATACATATTACATGTTACTTATTACTTAGGATAGCCTTATACATGTCCCATCAAGTCTACACATATTACATGTTACTGTTTCCTTAGGATAGCCTTATGTAAGTCCCATCAAGTCTACACATATTACATGTTACTTATTACTTAGGATAGCCTTATGCATGTCCCATCAAGTCTACACATATTACATGTTACTGCTTACTTAGTATAGCCTTATGCATGTCCCATCAAGTCTATACATATTACATGTTACTTATTACTTAGGATAGCCTTATGCATCTCCCATCAAGTCTATACATATTATATGTTACTTATTACTTAGGATAGCCTTATGCATGTCCCATCAAGTCTACACATATTACATGTTACTTATTACTTAGGATAGCCTTATGCATGTCCCATCAAGTCTATACATATTACATGTTACTTATTACTTAGGATAGCCTTATGCATGTCCCATCAAGTCTACACATATTACATGTTACTTATTACTTAGTATAGCCTTATGCATGTCCCTTCAAGTCTACACATTTACATGTTACTTATTACTTAGGATAGCCTTATGCATGTCCCATCAAGTCTACACATATCACATGCTACTTATTACTTACGATAGCCTTATGCATGTCCCATCAAGTCTACACATATTACATGTTTCTTATTACTTAGGATAGCCTTATGCATGTCCCATCAAGTCTACACATATTACATGTTACTGTTTACTTAGGATAGCCTTATGCATGTCCCATCAAGTCTACACATATTACATGTTACTGTTTTCTTAGGATAGCCTTATGCATGTCCCATCAAGTACACACATATTACATGTTACTTTTTTCTTAGGATAGCCTTATGCATGTCCCATCACATCTACACATATTTCATGTTACATTTTACTTAAGATAGCCTTTTGCATGTCTCATCACATCTACACATATTACATGTTACTTATTGCTTAGTATAGCCTTATGTATGCCCCATTAAGTACACACATATTACATGTTACTGTTTCCTTAGGATAGCCTTATGCATGTTACTGTTTCCTTAGGATAGCCTTATGCATGTCCCATCAAGTCTACACATATTACATGTTGCTTATTACTTAGGATAGCCTTATGCAAGTCCCATCACATCTACACATATTACATGTTACTGTTTCCTTCAGATAGCCTTATGTAAGTCCCATCACATCTACACATATTATATGTTACTGTTTTCTCTTGTTAAGTGTATCCAGTCCACGGATCATCCATTACTTATGGAATATATTCTCCTTCCCAACAGGAAGTTGCAAGAGTCCACCCACAGCAAAGTTGCTATATAGCTCCTCCCCTAACTGCCATATTCAGTCATTCTCTTGCAAGCCTCAACATAGATAGGAGGTCGTGAGAGTCTGTGGTGATTTATACTTAGTTTATTCTTCAATCGAAAGTTTGTTATTTTTAAATGGCACCGGAGTGTGCTGTTTATCTCAGGCAGTATTTGGAAGAAGAATCTGCCTGCGTTTTTCTATGATCTTAGCAGACGTAACTGAGATCCATTTGCTGTTCTCACACATTCTGAGGAGTGAGGTACTTCAGAGGGGGAATGGCGTGCAGGTTTTCCTGCAGATAAGGTATGTGCAGTAAAATATTTTTCTAGGAATGGAATTGACTAAGAAAATACTGCTTATACCGAAGTAATGTAAGTAAAGCCTTAAATGCAGCGATAGCGACTGGTATCAGGCTTATTAATAGAGATACATACTCTTATAAAAATGTGTTTTAAAACGTTTGCTGGCATGTTTAATCGTTTTTTAATGTACATTGGTGATAACACTGTAATGTTGGTATAGCCTTAAATGCAGTAAAAGCGACTGGTATCAGGCTTATTAATAGAGATACATACTCTTGTAAAAATGTGTTTTAAAACGTTTGCTGGCATGTTTAATCGTTTTTTAACATATGTTTGGTGATAAAACTTATTGGGGCCTAAGTTTTTTTCCACATGGCTGGCTTAAATTTTGCATAGAAACAGTTAACTGAAGCTTCCCACTGTTGTAATATGAGTGGGAGGGGCCTAATTTAGCGCTTTTTTGCGCAGTTGAAATTACAAAATGAATTATCCAGATTCCCTCAGCAGTCCCATGAATACTAAAGGACATTTCTAAAGGGCTAAAAAGACTTCCAAAATTGTTTTTAGGGAAGGTAATCCACAGCTCTGCTGTGGCAGTTTTGTTGTGTCTGTTTTTAAAAAACGTCTATGTCGTTTTTTTGATCTGTTTTTTGCATTAAGGGGTTAATCATCCATTTGCAAGTGGGTGCAATGCTCTGTTACCTTATTACATGTACTGTAAAAATTTCGTTTGTTTTACTGCCTTTTTTCACTGTTTTTCAAATTTTGACAAAATTTGTTTCTCTTAAAGGCACAGTAACGTTTTATATATTTGCTTGTTAACTTGATTTAAAGTGTTTTCCAAGCTTATTAGTCTCATTATTAGTCTGTTCTAACATGTCTGACATAGAGGAAGCTCTGTGTTCATTATGTTTTAAGGCCATGGTGGAACCCCATGTTAGAATGTGTACCAGATGTACTGATTTCATGTTAAACAATAAAGATCATTTTTTGTCTTTAAAAACATTATCACCAGAGGATTCTGTCGTGGGGGTAGTTATGCCGACTAACTCTCCCCACGTGTCAGACCTTTTGACTACCGCTTTAGGGACTCACGCTCAAATGGCGCCAAGTACATCAAGGGCACCCATAGCGTTTATTTTACCAGGGGATTCTGTCGAGGGGAAAGTTATGCTGATTAACTCTCCCCACGTGTCAGACCCTTCGACTCCCGCTTCAGGGACTCACGCTCAAATGGCGCCAAGTACCTCAAGGGCGTCCATAGCGTTTATTTTACAAGACATGGCAAAGGTGGTGAATAATACTCTGGCAGCAGTATTAGTCAGACTACCTGAAATTAAAGGAAAGCAGATAGCTCTGGGGGTAGATACAGAGCATACAGACGCTTTAAGAACCATGTATGATACTACCTCACAATATGCTTAGTCTGTGGGTGATTTTTTTTTGACTCAGGGATGATGATTTAACCTGATTCTGATATTTCTACATTTAAAATTTATGCTTGAGAACCTCCACTTGTTGCTCAGGGAGGCTTTGGCTGCTCTGAATGAATGTGTACAATCGCAGGGCCAGAGAAATTGTGTAGACTGGATAAATAATATGCAGTGCCGGTGTGTACTGATGTTTTTCCAATACCTAAAGAGGTTTACTAAAAAATTTTTTAATAAGGAATGGGATAGACCAGGTGTGCCGTTCTCTTCCCCTCCTATTTTTTAGAAGAATGTTTTCTAATAGTTACCACCACGGGACTTCTGGCAGACAGTTCCTAAGGTGGAGAGAAGAGTTTCTACTCTAGCTAAGCGTACCACTACCTCTGGCGAGGACAGTTGTGCTTTTTAGATCCAATGGATAAAAAATGTTTATTCAACAGGGTTTTATCCTGCAGCCCCTTGCATACATTGCTTCTGTCACTGCTGCTGCGGCGTTCTGGGTTGAGTCTCTTGATGAGGCTTTACAGTTAGCGACTCCATTGGATGAATATATTTGACAAGCTTATGCTAGCCAATTCCTTTGTTTTCTGATGCCTTTGTTCATTTGACTAGACTAACGGCTAAGAATTCTGTTTTTTACTATACTGGCGCGCAGAGCGCTATGGCTTATATCATGGTCAGCTGTCGTGACTTTTATAAATAAGCTACTTAACTTCCCTTCAAGGGGCAGACCCTATTCGGGCCTGGTTTGAAGGAGATTATTGCTTATATCACTGGAGGAAAAGGTCATGCCCTTCCTCAGGATAGGAATCAAGGGCCAAAAAAGGTCTAATTTTCGTGCCTTTTAAAACTTCAGAGCAGGTGTGGCATCCACTTCCTCTAAGGCAAAACAAGAGGGAATTTTTGCTCAGTCCAAGGCGGTCTGGAGACAATTGGACCTGGAACAAAGATAAGCAGGCCAAGGAGCCTGCTGCTGCCTCTAAGGCAGCATGAAGGAACGGACCCCTATCCGGTAACGGATCCTATAGGGGGCAGACTTTCATTCTTTGCCCGGGCGTGGGCAAGAGATGCCCAGGATCCCTAGGCATTGGAATTTATATCCCAGAGATATCTTCTGGATTTCAAAGATTCCCCCCCCCCCAAAAAAGGGGAGATTTCGCCTTCACAATTATCTGCAAACCAGATAAAGAAGGAGGCATTCTTACATTGTGTACGAGATCCATCCAGTTCCAAGAGAGGAACAGGGACAGAGTTTTTACTCAAATCTGTTTGTGGTTCCCAAGGTGAGGGAACCTTCAGACCTATTTTGGATCTAAAGATCTTAAACAAATTCCTCAGAATTCCGTCATTTAAGATGGAAACTATTCGTACCATCTTAACTATGATCCAGGAGAGTCAATAGAGGACTACAATGGATTTGAAGGATGCTTATCCTCACATTGTGATGCATAAAGATCACCTTCGTTTTTCAGGTTTGCCTTTCTAGACAGGCATTACCAGTTTGTAGCTCTTTCCTTTGGGATATCTACAGCCCCAAGAATCTTTATGGAGGTTCTGGGGTCGCTTTGGCGGTCCTTAGGCCGCGGGGCATAGAAGTGGCCCCTTAGTTAGACGACATCCTGATACAGGCATCAAACATCCAAATTGCCAAGTCTCATACGGACGTAGTACTGGCATTTCTGAGATCACATGGGTGGAAAGTGAACAAGGAAAGAGTTCTCTATCCCCAATCTCAAGGGTTTCCCTCCTAGGGACTCTGATAGATTCTGTAGAAATGAAAATTTACCTGACGGAGTCCAGGTTGTCAAAGTTTCTAAATTTCTGCCGTGTTTTTCATCCCATCCGCGCCCTTCGCTGGCTCAGTACATGAATGAAATCGGCTTAATAGGTAGCGGCAAGGGACATAGTACCATTTGCACGTCTACATTTCAGACCGCTGCAACTATGCATGCTCAGTCAGAGGAACGGGGATTAAACAGATTTGTCCCCCTGTTGATCCTGGACCAAGAGACCAGAGATTCTCTTCTCTGGTGACTATGTCGGGTCCATCTGTCCAAGGGTATGACCTTCCGCAGGTCAGATGGGACAATTGTTGCAATGGATGCCAGCCTTTTAGGTTGGGATGCAGTCTGGAACTCCCTGAAGGCTCAGGGATAGTGGGCTTAGGAGGAGACCCTCCTTCTAATAACTATTCTGGGAGTGATATTCCATGCTCTTCAGACTTGGCCTCAGTAAGCAACTCTGAGGTACATCATACTCAGTCGGACAATATACACGACTGTGGCTTACATCAGCCATCAAGGGGGAACAGAAGTTCCCTAGTGAGGTTAGAAGTCTTACAATAATTCACTGGACAGAGACTCACTCTTATCTATCAGCTATCCATATCCCAGGTGTTGAGAACTGGGAGGTGGATTTTCTAAGTCGTCAGACTTTTCTTCCGGGGGAGTGGGATTTCCTCCGGAGGTCAAGACCAAGCAGGAGAGGGCTTTGGTGTTTTTGACAGCGCCTGCGTAGCCACGCAGGACCTGGTATGCAGATCTGGTGGACATGTCATCCTTTCCATCACGGTCTCTGCTTCTGAGACAGGTCCCTCTACCTCAGGGTCCTTTCAACCATCTAAATAGAATCAATCTGAGATGGACTGCCTGGAGACTGAACGCTTGATGTTATCAAAGCATGGCTTCTCCGAGTCAGTCATTGATACCTTACATACAGACATGAAAGCCTGTCTCTAGGAAAATTGAACATAGATATGGTGTAAATATCTGATTGTTATGAATCCAAGGGTTACTCATGGAGTAAAGCCTGGATTCCCAGGATATTATCTTTTCTCCAAGATGTTTTTGAGAAAAGGGTTGTCAGCTAATTCCTTAAAAGGGACAGATTTTTACTCTGTCTATTTTTTTTGCACCAGCGTCTGGCAGGTATTCTAGACGTTCAGGCATTTGGTCAGGCTTTGGTTAGATCCAAGCCTGTGTTTAAAACTGTTGCTCCACCATGGAGCTTAAACCTGGTTCTTAAGGCTCTTCAGGAAGTTCCGTTTGAACCTTTTTTGTTCCATAGATATCAATCTTTATCTTGGAAAGTTCCTTTTGGGTAGCTATTTCCTCGACTCGTAGAGTCTCCAAGTTATCTGTGTTACAATGTGATTCTCCTTATCTGGTCCTTCGTACGGATAAGGTAGTCCTGCGTACCAACCTGGGTTTTTTCCTAAGGTGGTATCTAACAAGAACATCACTCAAGAGATAGTTGTTCCCTGCTTGTATCCTAATCCTTCCTCAAAGAAGGAACGTCTATTACACAATATTGGACGTGGTTTGTGCTTTAAAGTTTTACTTACAAGTTACTACAGTTTTCATCAAACGTTCACCTTGTTTGTTGTCTATTCTGGACAGAGGAGAGGTCAAAAGACTTCAGCAGCCTCTCTGTCTTTTTGTTAAAAAGCATAATTCATTTAGCTTATGAGACTGCTGGACAGCAGCCTCCTGAAGGGATTGCAGCTCATTCTAATAGAGCTGTGGTTTTCACTTGGGCCTTTTTTAAATGTGGCTTCTGTTGAACAGATTTACAAGACGGAGTCTTGGTCTGCGCTTCATACTTTTTCAAATTTAACAAATTTGATACCTTGCTTCTTCGGAGGCTATTTTTGGGAGAAAGGTTTTTTTTACAGGCAGTGGTAACTTCCGTTTAAGTACCTGCCTTGTCCCTCCCATCATCTGTGTACTTTAGCTTTGGTATTGGTATTCCATAAGTAATGGATGATCCGTGGACTGGATACACTTAACAAGAGAAAACATAATTTATGCTTACCTGATAAATTTATTTCTCTTGTAGTGTATCCAGTCCACGGCCCGCCCTGTCACTTTAAGGCAGGTAATTTTTTCATTTGAACTACAGTCACCACTGCACCCTATGGTTTTTCCTTTCTCTGCATGTTTTCGGTCGAATGACTGAATATGGCAGTTAGGGGAGGAGCTATATAGCAGCTTTGCTGTGGGTGGACTCTTGCAACTTCCTGTTGGGAAGGAGAATATATTCCATAAGTAATGGATGATCTGTGGACTGGATACACTACAAGAGAAATACATTTATCAGGTAAGCATAAATTATGTTTTCTTAGGATAGCCTTATGCATATCCCATCACATCTACACATATTACATGTTGCTTATTACTTAGGATAGCCTTATGCAAGTCCCATCACATCTACACATATTACATGTTACTGTTTTCTTAGGATAGCCTTATGCATATCCCATCACATCTACACATATTACATGTTACTTATTACTTAGGATAGCCTTATGCAAGTCCCATCACATCTACACATATTACATGTTACTGTTTCCTTCAGATAGCCTTATGTAAGTCCCATCACATCTACACATATTATATGTTACTGTTTTCTTAGGATAGCCTTATGCATATCCCATCACATCTACACATATTACATGTTGCTTATTACTTAGGATAGCCTTATGCAAGTCCCATCACATCTACACATATTACATTTTACTGTTTTCTTAGGATAGCCGTATATATGTCCCATCAAGTCTACCCATATTGTATGTTACTGTTTACTTAGGATAGCCTTATGTATGTCCCATCAAGTCTACACATATTACATGTTACTTATTACTTAGTATAGCCTTATGTATGTCCCATCAAGTCTACACATATTACATGTTACTTATTACTTAGGATAGCCTTATGTATGTCCCATCAAGTCTACACATATTACATGTTACTGATTACTTAGGGTAGCCGTATGTATGTCCCATCAAGTCTACACATATTACATGTTATTGTTTACTTAGGATAACCTTATGCATGTCTCATCAAGTCTACACATATTACATGTTACTTATTACTTAGGATAGCCTTATGCATGTCCCATCAAGTCTACACATATTACATGTTACTTATTACTTAGGATAGCCTTATGCATGTCCCATCAAGTCTACACATATTACATGTTACTGATTACTTAGGGTAGCCGTATGTATGTCCCATCAAGTCTACACATATTACATGTTACTGATTACTTAGGGTAGCCGTATGTATGTCCCATCAAGTCTACACATATTACATGTTACTGTTTTCATAGGATAGCCTTATGTAAGTCCCATCAAGTCTACACATATTACATGTTACTGTTTTCATAGGATAGCCTTATGCATATCTCATCAAGTCCACATATTAAATGTTACAGTTTCCTTAGGATAGCCTTATGCATGTCCCATCAAGTACACACATATTACATGTTACTTATTATTTAGGATAGCCGTATGCAAGTCCCATCAAGTCTACACATATTACATTTTACAGTTTCCTTAGGATAGCCTTATGCATGTCCCATCAAGTCTACTCATATTACATGTTACTTATTACTTAGGATAGCCTTATGTAAGTCCTATCAAGTCTACACATATTACATGTTACTTATTACTTAGGATAGCCTTATGCATGTCCCATCAAGTCTACACATATTACATGTTACTTATTACTTAGCATAGCCTTATGTAAGTCCCATCAAGTCTACACATATTACATGTTACTGTTTTCTTAGGGTAGCCTTATGTATGTCCCATCAAATCTACACATATTACATGTTACTGTTTTCTTAGGATAGCCTTATGTATGTCACATCAAGTCTACACATATTACATGTTACTTATTACTTAGGATAGCCTAATGCATGTCCTATCAAGTCTACACATATTACATGTTACTGTTTCCTTAGGATAGCCTTATGCAAGTCCCATCACATCTACACATATTACATGTTACTGTTTTCATAGGATAGCTTTATGCATGTCCCATCAAGTCTACCCATATTACATGTTACACTTTACTTAGGCTAGTCTTATGCATGTGCCATCAAATCTACACATATTACATGTTACTTATTACTTAGGATAGCCTTATGCATGTCCCATCAAGTCTACACATATTACATGTTACTTATTACTTAGGATAGCCTTATGCTTGTCTCATCAAGTCTACACATATTACATGTTACTTATTACTTAGTATAGCCTTATGCATGTCTCGTCAAGTCTACACATATTACATGTTACACTTTCCTTAGGATAGCCTTATGCATGTCCCATCAAGTCTACACATATTACATGTTACACTTTCCTTAAGATAGCCTTATGCATGTCCCATCAAGTCTACACATATTACATGTTACTGTTTCATTAGGATAGCCTTATGCATGTCACATCAAGTCTACACATATTACATGTTACACTTTCATTAGGATAGCCTTATGCATGTCCCATCAAGTCTACACATATTACATGTTACACTTTCATTAGGATAGCCTTATGCATGTCCCATCAAGTCTACCTATGTTACATGTTACTGTTTTCTTAGGATAGCCTTATGCATATCCCATCAAGTCTACCCATATTACATGTTACTGTTTCTTAAGATAGCCTTAAACATGTCCCATCAAGTCTACCTATATTACATCTTACTGTTTGTTTAGGAAAGCGTATGCATGTCCCATCAAGTCTACCTATATTACATGTTACTGTTTGCTTAGGATAGCCTTATGCATGCCCTATCAAGTTTACCTATATTACATGTTACTGTTTGCTTAGGATAGCCATATGCACGTCCCATCAAGTCTACACATATTACATGTTACACTTTCCTTAGGATATGGTCTCCCGAACTGTACACAATATTCCAGATCAGGCGTAACTAATGATCTGTAAAGTGGCATAAGAACCTTGGTATTTTTGCTACTAATACCTTTCCCAATGCAGCCAAGTATTTGACTGGCCTTAATGGCTGCACTGCTGTATTGTGTACCAAATTGTAAATCACCTGAAATAATAATTCACAAGTCCTGTTCTTCTTTAGTTACAGTCAGTAATGTACCATTGAGACTATGTGGTAGATTTAACAAAGGCCGAATGGCCCTTGTTCTCCTAGTTTCCGCGTCAGCCTTCAGGCTCGCCGGAAACAGCAGTTATTAAACAGCAGTCTAAAGACCGCTGCTCCATAACTGGTCCACTGCCTCTGAGGCTTTGGTCTTCAATCCGCACGATTCTATACGATTGGGCTGATTGACACCAACTGCTAGAAGCCGCAGATCAGCAGGGGGCAGCATTGCACAAGCAGTTCTGGTGAACTGCTTGTGCAATGATAAATGCCAATAGCTTATGCACAGCGTATCATGTCGGACAGACATTGGTAAATCTACCCATATAATTGGCTTTTGGGTTTTTGTATCCTACATGTATAATTTTGCTGTTGGTTATATTCAATTTCATATCCCGTTTATTTGCCCAGTCCTCCAGTTTTTTAATATCACTCTTTATTTGATTAACTCCTCCTGGAATATCAATTCTCTTACAATTTTTTGTATTATTAGCAAACAAGCAAACCTTCCCCTAAAGCCTTCTTCCAATATCACTTCTGAACATGTTAAAAAAAACAGGCCCAAGAACTGACCCTTGGGGAGCACCACTAGTAATTGACCCCTTATTTGAATGTACTCCATTAATTGAAACCTTCAGCTTTCTATCCTTAAGCCAGCATTCTACACACTTAACAATCTTAGCATCTACTCCAAGGCAATACATTTCGTGAAACAGCTTGTTTTGTGGGACAGTGTCAAATGCTTTGCTAAAGTCTAGATATGCAACATCTATGGCTCCTCCCTGGTCTATTAATTTAGTTGCATGGTCAAAGAAATCAATTAGATTAGTCTGGCATGATCTTCCAGCAGTGAAACCATGCTGTCCTTTGTCGTCTAAGTTGTTTCTCTGAGGGTAAGACGCAAAACTTTCCTTTAAAAGAGTTTCAATTAATTTGCCTGAAATAGAGGTCAAACTGACTGGCCTATAGTTAGCAGAAGAGGGACTACATTGGCAATTTTCCAGTCCTTTGGAACAACTCCTGTTAACAGTGATTGATTAAAGGAGCAGTATACATCAATTGTCATTTAACTGCATGTAATTAGACACTACTATAAAAAATAATATGCACAGATACTGAAATAAAAACCAATATAAAACCTAGACATAAGGTATTAATGCCTTGCTAGGCATAAGGTATTAATACTTTGCTAGACATAAGGTATTAGTGCGTTGCTAGACATAAGGTATTAATACTTTGCTAGACATAAGGTATTAGTGCGTTGCTAGACATAAGGTATTAATACTTTGCTAGACATAAGGAATTAATACTTTGCTAGACATAAGGTATTATTGCTTTGCTAGACATAAAGTATTATTGCTTTGCTAGACATAAGGTATTAATGCTTTGCTAGACATACAGTATTAGTGTGTTGCTAGGCATAAGGTATTAATAGTTTGCTAGACATAAGGTATTAATACTTTGCTATATATAAGGTATTAATACTTTGCTAGACATAAGGTATTAATGCTTTTCTAGACATAAGGTATTAATACTTTGCTAGACATAAGGGGCGCCATCCGATATACGGCGTAGTTTTCGGCGCAAGCGAGGGAACCCATGCCGCCCATAATTTAACCTTGCACATCGGGGCATTACATATACTGCGCCATCAGATGCTAAAGTGGCGTAAGTAGGACAAACTGGCGTTCTTCAGAAAAGTGAGCAAATACACATTTTACTCGTCGCAAGTAACTTACGCCTGTATTTTGTCCACGTAAAGTCTCAATAAAGAGTAGTTTTATGTAAATTAGGCTAACACTTGTAAAAATCACCCGCGACTACATCTAAAAATGCGCCACGTAATTACGCTATTCAAAAGTCATATATAAACCTATGCGCAGCCGCCATTTTCTTCAGTGTGTTTGGATGGTTTGTTAAGCTACAGCACACTACAGTGGAGTGGAGGATTAGACAGAGTAGAGAGAGAGGCGCAAACAGAGGAGTTAGTTAGGTCGCATTGTTGGTTGGTTAAGCTTGTACACTTACACATATTTTTACATATTGCACACATATTGCATACATACATATACAAATACACAACACTTTTTTTTTCTAACACCTCACACATTTTATTTCAATTTTACAGTGTGATAGGCTGAGTGTTTGGTTGTGATTGTGTGTGATTGAACTGGGAGTGAGTGTGTGAGTGTGTTAGTGTGTGTAGTGTGAGGATGGCAGGGAGAGGTAGAGCGGAGGGGAGGAGGGGAGAGGAGTGGCAGGGAGAGGAGTATTGTAGAGGACAGGGGGAGCAGCGGGGTCCCCGTCAGGGAGTAAGTGGAGTGGGGAGAGGGAGAGCTAGAAGGGATGATGGGAGGGGAGATGCCCAGAGACCAGGCACATCTAGAAGAGGGACAGAGGGTGCACATGGGGACAGAAGGGGGGAGGAGGGAGAGGATAGGGAGGAACCCACACCAGGGACATCGCAGGGAGCAAGTCAGGTGTCCACAGAGGTTGGAAGGATGAGATGTCCTAACTTCTCATTCGATGAGAAATTTGCCCTAGTCTAAGCCATCATGGACAACCACAGTGCCCTCTTTGGCCAGGAGAAGGGCAAAGGTGTTGCCAGAAGGCGTAAAACAGCATGGTTGGCAGTAGAGGATGCCGTCAACAGTGTGGCCCCACAGAGGAGGACTGTTGAGGGCCTTAAAAAAAGGTGGAATGACTGTAAGAGGTGGGTGAAAGAGAAGATGGGGCAGGAAGCCATGCACCAGAGGGGAACAGGTGGTGGTCCACCATTGGACACAGAATACAACACCTGGCAGGAGATGATATGTAGGTCCCTGAGTATCACAGCAGTCCGTGGACTTCCAGGAGCTCGTGACTCAGAGGCTGCAACCACAGCACCTCATGCTGGTGAGTAACATCCCACACACCAGTATGATATGTATTTGAGATTTAACATCCTTTAATATCACACATTCATGTACACAATGAGGAGCATGGTATTTGGCCTACTAACAAAAACATCTACAATTATATTTGACATTAATGCTACTTAACACAATGCAATTCATGATATGAGGTGGAATAGTGCAATACTAACATGTCTCAGAGTAACACAGTCCACAAACCACATGTAGAGTTTTCAGTAAATGGACACTATAGCCATCACAATACTTTTACCTTAGAAAGAAGGTTCTGTGCCTACATCAGGCTAAAGTAAATTGTGTGACCAAAGTGTCCCTTAAAGAACACATTTTTTCCATCATTGACATGTACACATAACTATTGTATGAAACACATACCTGTATACTGTGCAGATTAAAATCCCTCATATCACAAATCACATTGTGCACATGCATGTTATAGAGTTTGACATGAGAATGAGTATAGACCCTAGCATGTATCAATGTACATTGTATGCCCACATGGACATATATATAACTGTACTAATCCCTCTCATCATTTGACTCCTCCACAGAACCTCCTGTCACCAGGCTGCAAACAGGCATGCCACCACCACCACCAGTCACAGGCATGCAGCCACCACCACCAGTCTTCAGGTAACCACGTGAACATTATGCTCCCAGGAATGAGCAGGGTTGAATGGCTTCAGTTGAGGACCCGGAAGTGATGCCACCACCATTGCCATATGAGCCCTGGCAAGATTCCTGGCCAGAGGAATACTCTTCTTTTGGCTTTGAGGGGGAGCCAAGTCAGCCACAAAGGGTCCATGTCTTTACCCCCCCCAACACAATATCAGGGCAGTCATGGCTTTTACACACAGGGTATGTCCCAAGAAGTGCAAACTCGACAGGCTGAGTGGTCACACACTGGTCATCAATGGGACTACCAATCCACCCTGAGAGCTCCACCATCCTCTCCCCTTGGGAGAGCTCCACCATCCTCCTCCCTTGGGAGAGCTCCACCATCCTCTTCCCTTGGGAGAGCTCCACCATCCTCTTCCCTTGGGAGAGCTCCACCATCCTCTTCACTTGGGAGAGCTCCACCATCCTCTTCCCTTGGGAGAGCTCCACCATCTGCAGATGAGCATATAGCTGAAGATGTCCCACAAGCACCAGCAGATGAAGATGTCCCACAAGCACCAGCAGATGCAGCTGAAGTTGTTCCTCAAGCACCAGCAGATGCAGCTGAAGTTGTCTCTCAAGCACCAGCAGATGCAGCTGAACCTGCACCTCAAGCACCTAGAAGCCCTGCTGCTCAAGAGCCTGTGGATGCATTGTATTCTCCCCTGGGTGAGGAATACATTGCACTCCAGAGGAGGCTCATAACAAGCTGCGAGAGCAGACAAAGAGGCCAAGAGAGGTTTTACAGGAGCCAAGAGAGGTTTCACAGGAGCCAAGAGAAGTTACACAGGAGCCAAGAGAGGTTACACAAGCGTAGCATAGAGCTGCAGAGGGACATGGCAGCATCATTAAATGGAATTGTTCAAAACCAGTCACAGATGATGCGAATTCTGTCTGATATGCAGATGCAGATGGACAATAGATGGCGGTAACAAAATCAACTCTTGAGTGTGTTGGTTGAGCTCTTTACACACCAGCAGGACACTGCCTCCAGCCTATCATCTGTGGCCAGCACTCCAGCAGAATCATCTGAATCTTCACAAACCAGGAGAACAAGGCAATCCACTACAGTCACCTCAGCCCCCTCATCCAAGAAGCCTAAAAAGAAATAAATATTCTTATAGTTCACCATAAATCTTGTCCTCTGTTATTTACCATATAATTGTCATCCACATCCATGTGAGGGGTGTTTAGTACACTAATATTGTTTAAACATATAATAAGGCCTGTGTGGAAATGGGCCAAAAAAGGTAATATTATCATGTTTATGACATATTCATGTTCTATAAACCACATCACATAGTTGTGTATGAAGGGTACATATAGTAATATTCACTTATAAGATGTAAATCAAGGTTTCTCACATCCAATAGAAATTGACACATGGGCAGGGATAGGCACGAGCCAAGGCTGTGGCGGACATTTTCTAAAGAAAAGACCTTTAGTGAAGGACACCTTGCGTATCCCTGCACATGGGTATATATCTAAATAATAATATATTTACAGAAGGTGTGAACATAAGGTATAAACATCCATTTTCATTCTTCTTAATGATAGTCAATAAATCATAGTGACCTAAACATGAATTAAACAAATTAGATATTTTCAGTAATTAGGGTGGTTAAGGGAAGGGGGGTGGGATGTAGTAGTTTCACTTACATGCAGTGGAAATCCGCAGTATGTAATTCGATGATTAGCTGCATCAGGGGCAGCACCATGACCAGGGACCTCAGCAGCAACTATGGAATCAGCATGTACAGACGGAACAACAGGGACTTGTAGGACTTCCAGCACCCCTTGTGCCCCATGATGCACCCCTTGTGCCCCATGATGCACCCCTTGTGCCCCATGATGCACCCCTTGTGCCCCATGATGCTGCTTCTCTATGGAAAGCAGGGGAAACATGGTGGCTAATGAGGATGTGCATTGGCGGGTTTTTTAGGCTTCCTGTTGAGAGGTTGTGCTGTTTGTGATTGGTTTGACACAATTGACACACTTGCAGGGGCAGGAATAATAAATGCTTGGAAGAGGTTTAACTGTTTGAGATCAAACTGCTGATATGTATATTGTTGAGCATGCATTTGTTAGGCCTTGGAGTTACGTTGGTTTATAAGTCAGTGCAAGGGTTGCTGCGCCTGCAATTTGTGGCGAGATGAGAATAGAGTAGATTTTCTGAATTCTGCGCGCGTAAGTACTTACGCTGTATATTGGATACCAAATTGCGCGTGTTTTATATGTCTATGGGTAAAAAAAATACGGGCGAAGGCTGAAATATACGCGCGTAACTTGTATGCTACGCCGTATATGTGATACCAAACCCGCGCAAAAAACGGCATTGCCGGCTTTTGCTGGCGACGCTGCATATCGGGGCCCAAGGCATTAATACTTTGCTAGATATAAGGTATTAATACTTTGCTAGACATAAGGTATTAATACTTTGCTAGACATAAGGTATTAATACTTTGCTAGAAGTAAGGTATTAATACTTTGCTAGACATAAGGTATTAATACTTTGCTAGAAATAAGGTATTAATACTTTGCTAGAAATAAGGTATTAATACTTTGCTAGACATAAGGTATTAATACTTTGCTATATATAAGGTATTAATACTTTGCTAGACATAAGGTATTATGCTTTTGTTAGGCAAATGTTCTGATTTAAAAGTGAAATTGATATAGATTAGGGCCATAACCTTGCAGAAGGTGTCAGTATAAAGCCTTGCCCTATAAAAAGAGATATTGCATGCTCCGCCCTTCATGTGAATCTCAGACTTGCTTCCACGCTACATACTGAAGGCACCTCAGATCACTTTAAATATTATTTAAACAGATATAGATTAAAAACAAGATTAACTTAATTAAATGTTCATATACAGTTGTCTATTAACCCACTATTTCCTAGGAGGAATGCTTTCATAGCATCTGGGTGTGGGCAGCCGCTTAAACTTAATAAAGTTTAGGTAGTAGCTAGCTTTTTATATATTATTTATAGTTCTATCTTCTCCGGTTCCCTTTCTTCCTATGCTCTCTTCCCTGTTATTTTTCTCACCCTCCCCCCTCTTTCAGGCAGCACTTTGTCTGATTGTGTGTGTACACTGGCAAAGCCAGCAGCAAGCTGACAACGAGTTATGTGAAAGAAAACTGACAGGTGCTTTATTAAATATTTGAGCCACCCCTTAATGGGGACAAAAAAGGCAAAGAATAAAAGTGAAGCTTACATATTTATTGTCTCACACATGAATCAAATGAAAATGACATCATTGAACACTATAAATGGGAAGCATTTCCTGCTTACTGGAAAGACTTTCCCTCCTCTAGAACTGTTTTATCCACATGAACAAATCAACAAAATAATTAGTCACATGCATTCATTAGTCAACTTGTAATGCAAAGAACAGCAAACATTTGTTAATTGTAGCATTTTTCTGGGGGGGGGGGGCATTAACAAGTCTGATATAAAAGTAAATAAAAATGTGTGTTCAAGACAACCTACCTAGATTTAATATAGCAAGGTTAAAGGGCCATTATAGTCGAAAAATTACTTGATCTAATCTGTTAGAGGATGTTATTCTAGGACTATGGATCCTGTTCTGCTGAGTATTTAACCCCCGCAAAGGGGTTAAACACACAGTAGAAGTGCTGCTTGGGACCGGCGGTGCACTGCTGGTCTGGAGCGAAACTCGCGGCTGATCCAATCAGCAACACCAGTCACAGGACTCAGATGTGCAAATTGCGCTGCTGACAGGGTGAGCGATGGGTTATGCTTGGGACGAGTAGGTCCGGAGCAGCACTTCTAATGCCCCTTTAAGGGAGGTAAACCCACAGTAGAGCAGTTTCAATAGCTGTAAAATAACATCCTCTAATGGATTAGAACATGTCAACTGTTATGGCCCTTTAAGTCTTGTGTTTTCCTTGCACAGAACTGTTAGCAAGGGCTTTTGTATTTCACTGATCTGCAAGAATCCTAAACAGTCCCAGTGAATGCCTAGCTCTGCTTTCTTTCCAGCACCCTGAGGTATGTTTTATATAGGAACAGCTGCAGATGCTAAGAAATATAGTAACATGATTCTTCACTCACTGGGGCTTTAATCTTTAGGAATTCTGAAAGGGAATTCAGAGACCCTTGTTTGTAATAAATCTGCTCACGCATTAAAATGTTGCTATATATTGGGCTAGATTTCCTAAATCTCAGCTGATAACACAGCTGTCTCTCCGGGTCTCTTACAAGATACGTAAATAAACAAAACCTTACAAAAAAACAAAAGCGCAGCTGTGGGTATTTTGTGTTTCTGGAGTGAAGATGAGAAGAAGCGTAACTAGACGCATTATTAATGTGACATTGTGCATTTCATTCCTTAGGGACTGCGTATTTTGTATTTAAAGGGAAATGAAGCCCAATATTTTCTTTGTGATTCAGCTAGAACATACAATTTTAAACAACTTTCCATAGTACTTCTATTGACTAATTTGCTTCATTCTCTTGGTATTCTTTGTTAAAAAGCATACCTAGGTAGGCACATGACCTAGGAGCTAGCTGCTGATTGGGGGCAGCACATTTATGCCTCTTTTCATTGGTCCTTTATAGATCCTTTAATAAAAGATACAGAGAGAATAAAGCAAAATTGATAAATTGATAATAGTAAATTAGAACATGTAGGCTGTATCTGAATTATGAAAAACAATTGTGGGTTTCATATCCCTTTAATCTAACCATGGCTGTGTGCATAACTGCTGTATATAATTTCCATTTAAATTTCACTTTCCAAACATATTTACTCCCCTCATGCCTTTAATTATCTCTACTTGACAGCCAGTATATTGCCCCACACATCACCTTATCAGTCGAACAAGTGCTGGCACCATAAGTATCTACCTACCTTACATAACAACAAATTCAGCCCCTTGACAAGTTAATAAACATAATTTCATATATGCTGATTATGAGCAAGATTATGAGTGGAGCGCTATTTATTGCCCCCCTAGTGCGTTAACTCTACTAGAAGCAGGGGTCAAGTCGGACGGGAACACATGGGAACGGAGTTCCTGCAGTATTTTTGCAGGTGGAACTAAGTTCCCTCTGGAAAGAGAACAGAAATGCTTCAATAAACACTGCTGCTGGTGGGAGGAGCTGTAGCATAGTCTGGTTAAAGGGATAGTGAGATCCTCTAGTAATGGGTACTTGCTACAATACACTAAATGCAGCCCTTTCAGTGGTCCTGCTGTGTGATCACACTGCACTGTGTAGAACACATGATGCTTACATTTCTGTGTGGCTTGATTGGGGTTATTTAGCTCCCCTCAGCAGAAAAAGGACTAATTAACCTTATGTGGATGAGAGTCTCAGGCCAAAAGGCAACCATTCAAGCCTTCATTGAATTTAAATTTCTTTCATTAACCAAAGTTTATTGATTATATACATATAAATACTGTGTGTGTGTGTGTGTGTTTATAAAACAATATTAATTAAAAAGTCTTGGTGAGTTCCCACGCTTTTTTTTATAGGACTTGACGCCTGGCTAGACGTCACTACTTAGTGCATGTTGGGTAGCGTGCATATTACCAGTTAAAAGTTTTAACCCGATGCGCACAAAAATCTAAAGTTAGAATATCATGACCCTGTTCACGTTTTCCCCCATAGAAGTCAATAGAGTGTGAAAAAAAGGAAAAAACACACTACTTGCTCGCAAAACCGATCGCATTTTCTCATGAAAATATGAATATTTCACATTCTAATGTTCTTCACATAGCAGAATATGTTCCATTTAATCATAAATACATATTTCTACATATACCTGATGTTTTGGGTACAATATATATCTATGCCTATATATACATGATTATATATAAGTATAGATATATACAAATATATATAGGAATATATATTTACAAATACATATAACATATTCTGCTATGTGCAGAACATCAGAATGGGAAATATTTGCAGTAAATACACAGTATAACACTTTATCAAATATGAATATTGCAAAAATGTGCTTTAACATGTTTTCATCTACTTAACTGCAAAGGTCTCCAAAGTATTTTCTGTGGAATTGTGGGACATAAAATATGTAGCCAGATTCCCATATGGAGAACTGAAGTGTACAAACGTACAATTTTACACAATCAAATTAAAGCATCAGCTGTATTAGTACCATTAACAAATTGACAATTTAATATGTGCCACTGCATGTGTTTTATTCTGCACATGTGAACCATTTGCCGCACACAGTTACCTAATTATCAGCAGCTTACATGAGTTATTTCCAACACCAGAATTGCGCCTCCTCTTGTCTTCAGGTCAGATAATAGTAGTCACTAACCCCAGGATCACTAATGAGCAGATGTAGTGCAGGGCCCCTTATTACCGGCAGTGAATGTGATCAGAATGATTTCTAAATGAGTAGCTGCATATTAACAGGCCCCGTTAGTTATATTACTGTAGAGCAAGTAGGAGCTGATGGAAATAAGAGAGCGTTATTAGTTTGCTAAGTTAACTTACTGGAGCATAAATATGAGCCCAGTCAATACCTGATCTTTATATCCTGACTCACACATCTAAAAATAACTTAAGTCTTTCAACAGGTGATATCTACACATGACAGTACTAGCTGGGTTTAATTTAACTATTTGATGGTATAAACCAAACTGGGTAGCAGCAATGATTGTCACAGGACAGGCAGGGTCAACAGAAAACAGAACTGAATCATGGGTAGTAGTAGGTAAAGCTGTAAAATAGGTGTACTGAGGTCAGAGTTTAGTGGAGGACAGATTAGAGGAAAGTAGTCAACATGCACAATGTACAAAAATGACCATGTACTATAGGCAGATAATAGCTAGGAAAGTTATAGTCAGGTAGATACTATAGCATTAACAAGCAGGTATAATAGGCAGATAGGACCAGAAGGTACAAATAGGCAGGTATGAGCAGCAGATACAATAGGCAGATATGGTGAACAGATATGAAAGGCAGATATGGTCAGCAGGTACAAAGACAGGTAGGGCCAGAATATACAATAGGTAGGTATGGCCAGTATTTACAATAGGACGTTGTGGCCATCAGGTACATTAGTCCAAGGGCAATGGCAGGGGAGCCAAGGGGGGCACTAGACCTACTGCAGGCCCCCAATGTGCTTCCCCAACTGTGATTGGCCCTCATTTGCTCACCACCACTTTGCCCAGGTTCTCTACAGTTTCACCTGACCTAGTTCATGTTATGCCCCAACCTTGTCCACTGAACTCCTGACCCAGCCTACATACTGTCCAAACCTGCCTTCCTTTAGTTGCTCCCCACAAAAAACACTGGTGGGCCCAAATGCTAATGCCCCCCATTTGAAAATCTTGGAAAACGCCACTGCATTAGGCAATTATGTCCAGCAGATACAATAGACTGATGTAACCAGCAGATACAATAGACAGATGTTACCAGCAGGTACAATAGACAGATGTAACCTGCAGGTACAATAGAAAGTTGTGATTAGCAGATACAATAGACAGATGTAACCAGCAGGTACAATAGACAGATGTAACCAGCAGGTAGAATAGACAGTCGTGGCCATCTTGTACAATAGGGAGATAGAGATATGACCAACAGGTACAATAGACAGATGTAACCAGCAGGTACAATAGACAGATATAACCAGCAGGTACAATAGAAAGTTGTGATTTGCAGATACAATAGACAGATGTAACCAGCAGGTACAATAGACAGATATAACCAGCAGGTACAATAGAAAGTTGTGATTTGCAGATACAATAGACAGATGTAACCAGCAGGTACAATAGACAGATGTAACCAGCAGGTTGAATAGACAGTTGTGGCCATCTTGTACAATAGGCAGATATGACCAACAGGTACAATAAACAGATATGACCATAAGGTTAAACGGGCATGGCCAAAAGGTATAGTCAGCAGAAAAAACTAGCAGGGCCAGCAGATATGATAAGCAAAGCCATCAGATACAGTTGAGAGGCAGGCAGGACCAGTAGATACAATAAACAGAGCAATCAGATACAGTTGGCAGCCAGGACCAGTAGATACGATAACAGAGCCATCAGATACAGTTGGAAGCCAGGACCTGTAGATACGATACGCAGAGCCATCGGATACAGTTAACAAGCAGGACCAGTAGATACGAAAAGCAGAGCCATCAGATACAGTTGACAGGCAGGCAGTAGATACGATAAGCAGAGCAATCAGATACAGTTGGCAGCCAGGACCAGTAGATACAATAAGCAGAGCCATCAGATACAGTTGACAAGCAGGCAGGACCAGTAGATACGATAAGAAGAGCCATCGGATACAGTTGATAGGCAGGCAGGACTAGTAGATACGATAAGCAGAGCCATCAGATACATTTGACAGGCAGGAAGGACCAGTGGATACGATAAGCAGAGCCATTGGATACAGTTGACAGACAGGCAGTAGATACGATAAGCAGAGCCATCAGATACAGTTGGCAGCATTGGATACAGTTGGCAGGCAGGACTAGTAGATACGATAATCAGAGCCATCAGATACAGTTGACAGGCAGGAAGGACCAATGGATACGATAAGCAGAGCCATTGGATACAGTTGACAGGCAGGCAGTAGATACGATAAGCAGAGCCATCAGATACAGTTGGCAGCCAGGACCAGTAGAAACGATAAGCAGAGCCATCAGATACAGTTGACAAGCAGGCAGGACCAGTAGATACGATAAGCAGAGCCATTGGATGCAGTTGACAGGAAGAAGGACCAGTAGATAAGATAAGCAGAGCCTTTGGATACAGTTGACAGGCAGGCAGGACCAGTAGATATGATAAGCAGAGCCATTGAATACAGCTGACAGGCAGGCAGGACTAGTAGATACGATAAACAGAGCCATCAGATACAGTTGACAAGCAGGAAGGACCAGTGGATACGATAAGCAGAGCCATTGGATACAGTTGACCGGCAGGCAGTAGATACGATAAGCAAAGCCATCGGATACAGTTGACAGGCAGGAAGGACCAGTGGATACGATAAGCAGAGCCATTGGATGCAGTTGACAGGCAGGAAGGCCCAGTAGATAAGATAAGCAGAGCCTTTGGATACAGTTGACAGGCAGGCAGGACCAGTAGATATGATAAGCAGAGCCATTGAATACAGTTGACAGGCAGGAAGGACCAGTAGATACAATAAGAAGAGCCATCAGATACAGTTGACTGGCAGACAGGACCAGTAAATATGATAAGCAGACAGAGCCATCGGATACAGTTGACAGGCAGGCAGGACCAGTAGATACAATAAGCAGAGCCATCGGATACAGTTGACAGGCAGGCAGGACCAGTAGATACGATAAGCAGAGCCATTAGATACAGTTGACAGGCAGGCAGGACCAGTAGATACGATAAGCAGAGCCATCGGATACAGTTGACAGGCAGGAAGGACCAATGGATACGATAAGAAGAGCCATTGGATGCAGTTGACAGGCAGGAAGGACCAGTAGATACAATAAGCAGAGCCTTTGGATACAGTTGACAGGAAGGCAGGACCAGTAGATACGATAAGCAGAGCCATCGGATACAGTTGACAGGCAGGCAGGACCAGTAGATATGATAAGCAGAGCCATCAGATACAGTTGGCAGGCAGGCAGAACCAGTAGCTACAATAAGCAGAGCCATCGGATACAGTTGACAGGCAGGACCAATAGATACGATAAGCAGAGCCATCGGATACAGTTGACAGGCAGGAAGGACCAGTAGATACAAAGCAGAGCCATCAGATACAGTTGACAGGCAGGAAGGATCAGTAGATACGATAAGCAGAGCCATCGGATACAGTTGACAGGCAGGCAGGACCAGTAGATACGATAAGCAGAGTCATCAGATACAGTTGACAGGCAGGCAGGACCAGTAGATACGATAAGCAGAGCCATCGGATACAGTTGACAGGCACAACCAGTAGATACGATAAGCAGAGCCATCAGATACAGTTGACAAGCGGGAAGGGCCATGAGGTAAAGGTGAAAGCTAGGAGAATCAGAAGATATAATATCAAAGCGCCAAACAACAATGGCAGGGTCTGGATAGTCTAATATGACAATTTATTGTGATAAAACAAAAAATGATACAACAATATAAAACAATATAAAACAATGTTGGTTAAAACAATGTTACATTAAAAACAAATAATCGAGGATCCAAGATTTTACAAGAGATGACAAGAATTACAATATAAAATACAATACAAAAGAAAGGCTTGCTGTGTCGGCCTATGGGCGTGATGGAGAGGTGTATTATATAACTGGTGTCTATGGATAAGAAGTGTCTTTTCTAGTATTGAAAAGCATATACTGTTCAATAGGTAAACAGGTATAAAGAATGTTTTGTGTCAAAATCAAAATACGTGAAATACCGAAGGTAAACAATATTGTCGTGAAAAATTAAAGGCAAACAATATTTTGAGAAGTGTGAAAAACTGCTCTAAAAAACGATAAGCAGAGAACAGTGTGAACAAAAATTTCTCAGAAAAAATGCAAAAAATGGTGCTATTCTAAATGCAAACTGTCTTCATAACCGGTTAGAATAATGTCAATAAGAAGTGAATCAACAGTCTTCACAAATTATGCAGATATATCCAGTGAGATGCAAAAAATCGAGTGAAAAAATCAAGTGAAAAAAACAAGTGAAAAAAAGGAAGATAGTCTGTTCAAATTGGTGTGAATTAGTCACACGACCCAAAAATAAAATCAAATGTAAAATGTGTGTGTGATAGTTTTCCTCCAAGATTGAGGGTGCAAATGTGTCTTCAAAACAATAGATTCAACTTGCTGCAGATGAAAGTCCTTCTGCCAAAAAAGAAATAAACAATAGTGTAGATGGTTTTAAAAGAATAATAATATCAGAATGTCACTCACCAGTCGACGCGTTTCGGTCATCCACTGACCTTTATCAAGACTGGTTTTCTAATGTGATTGGGGTCTTTATATACCTTAGTTTGTGATTGTCCATTTATCGTTGTACCGGAAGTGAACCTCACCACTTCCGGTTTCGCGTAACTTAGATTATCCTTATGTTTCTTAGATGCCGTATGTTTATTTATCAGATTATAAGGCTTTTATTCTCTGTCTTCATCCCTATTTGTTTCATTAATTTCAAATGGTTGTGGGATAATGTTTTGGCGGTCACTTATACCTTTACTATGTGTATACCCCAATTGGTTGGCCTTATACACATAGATCCTTCCGATTGGCTAAGTAGGGGGCGGGTTATAAAATATATCTACTCTATTGGCCGTGGTAGTGTTATTGGTAACCTAGGTTACCGGACTTTGTATCCGTGTTTTCAGCCTGCCTATTGGATGCCCGGAAGCGTCCACACTGCTTAGCGGTTGGTTCAATTTGAAGGTGTGTAAAGAATTAGAAGATTCTATTGGTTTCTGTTATTATGATACAAGAGAGATCGTAGTACTGGATTTTTCATTAATGCCGACTGTTATATATAAAAAACAATGTGAGTTTTGTTGTGTGAATCCTTTATGACATATAGAATTACAACTTATATTGCTACAATATGTATAAGTCCTATTTATATCGTCTGTAAGTGTACTAGCTGGACTTTTTCCAATTGTGACACAGAGTTTTTGCTTCACAAGAAAAGATTTGTTTTTTTTAAAAACATTACAGCCTTCTAGGAAAGTAGACCCTGTACAATGTTCCTTGTGCTTATGATCAAACATATTGACATTTGTTGATCTTATATAACTACTCATATGTGACTTGTCAAAAGTTTAAAAGCGGGTTTATCACTTGAAATTCAGGTTTCTTACTGATTCTCTGATATATGTTAAAAAATGTTTTAGTGAAATACTTAAAAACTTAACAGACTTCATTTTGTGTGATGGAGGGGTGCATTATATCAATATTGGCTAGCTTCTTGATGTTTATAGAACTTAAGTGTTCTTAAGATACTTATTATTTTCAGTTTCTATTTAGCCTGAAAAGATGTAATGAAACTAATCTGCAGAGGCTTGTTATAATTTATACAGGAGAATTGGGTGATCATGACTGTCAAAAGGGATTTTGAAAGGGAATTTCGAAAGGTTTTTCCTTTTCTGGTCAATATTCTATATATATTTGGACTTATCTATTAGTTACTTTTGTTCCAAATTTTACTTTATCTTGTTGTGCTAGACTTATATATACAAAGATATTCATATTGTCATCCTGTGTGAAAGGATATTTATTTCTAGTGGGCTCAGGAGAGTCTTACTCTCTGGGACCACTAGTGCACTATAGGTTACTATAAATAGATTCCCTCCTAGGTCAAAGAAGAGATACATATGGATAGCTCTTACTTACAAATCTTATTTCCATTCTTATACCATTGTAGTGATCAAATATTTTAAGAATTTTAGCTAATATGTCTAATGTTATGACATATATGTCTATTGAACTCAGGAGAAACTTGCCCCCTGGGATCACTATTTCAGTGTGAACAACTATTGATAAATTCACATCTAGGTGAGAGAAGAGATACAAAGGGAGAGCTTTTGCTTACACAGCTTATGTTCAGTTTTCTGGTTTAATTTTTGGCAGATCGAATTAAGAAATTTTTAGTCATTCATCAGGATGGGTTCAGGCCGAAAAGATATATATATATATCTTCTCTTGTTGTTATTTCCGTCAAGTGTATCGGGGACCATCAGTTTCTTTTTAAGAGGAGAGATGGTTTCACCAGGTCATCAGATTTTCTCGCTCAAAAAGTGGAAAGCATAATTTGTTCACATTCCTTATCTTTCAAGGAGGGCTGAGGTTTAAAATTTTATTATATGAATTACTCCAGTGATTGTTTTAAACTTCGCCTTAGTTCAGATTTAATAAGTGGGACAAATCTTCTTTATTATTTAATCCTCTCGGAAAAAGACAATCTAGACGAAATATCCATTTTGATTCTTCTGTGAGTAGTTTTTTCTCCTGATTGCCTCCTCTCCAATCCTTTGGTACTTTTTGTATTCCCATATACTTCAATGTTCTAATATCTCCAAGATGTTTTTCGGAGAAATGTTTATACAATGCGGTCTCTTTGTTGAGTTTCTCAATACACAGCAAGTGCTCGCGTATTCTGTCCCTCAATGTCCTAGATGTTTGTCCCACATACTGGAGACCACAGGGACATTGGAGTAGGTACACAACGTTTTTATCTTGGCAGCGTATTAGATCCTTGATTTTATATTTTTCTTGATTGTTATGTGATTGGAATTCCGTGGATTTACTACCACATTTACATGCCTTGCATGTGTGGCAGGGAAAAAAACCTTTTACAGTTTTCCCGAATGCGTCTTTTATTTCAGATTTTTTTACCTTTTTTATGCTTGGGGCTAATTTGTTCTTCAAATTATTAGCCCTTCTATACACAAATTTTGGTCTTTGAGGTAGTTTTTCTCCGAGGATGTCATCATCCTTCAAAATATTCCAATGTTTCTGAAAAATTTTCTCGATGATATGGCTGTTTGCACTATACTCCGTTATTAATGGTATATTGAGGATCTCGTTGCTTTCGTTCCCACTTATCTTATCTTTATATTTGGTTAGCTCTTTTCTTTCAATTTTCTCTATTTCTTCTATCTTCTGATCCAAGAATTTTTCATTATAGCCTCTCTCGAGGAATTTTGCCTTGATTATTTGGGCTTGTTCTTCCCATTTTTGGGGGTCTGAGCAATTTTTCTTCATCCTTAAAAGTTGTCCCTTTGGGATGTTCGCTTTCCAATTTCTGTGATGACAACTGGTTTGGTGGACATAGTTGTTACTGTCCACCTTTTTAAAATGAGTTGATGTTTCAATGACATTGTCCTTGATTTCTATTTTTAAATCGAGGTATGTAAGGGATTTCTGACTACATTCATACGTGAAATGGAGATTTGCTTCATTTTGATTCATCACCTTAAAGGTGTATTCTAGATCTTCTTGTGTTCCTTTCCAGATCAGTATGATATCGTCGATGTAGCGGCGATAAAAGACTAGGTCCGTGCCCGCTGGGCATGATTCCCAGAAAATTTCTTCCCATTTAGCCATGTATAAATTAGCATAGCTGGGCGCGAACCTGGTCCCCATCGCCGTCCCACAGATCTGCCTATAGAACTTCCCTTCATTACAAAAATAATTGTGATGCAGGATATAGTGGATACTCTCGAGTATGAAATCACATTGTCTTGCCGGAATTTCTTCATCTCTCTCTAAATAAAATTGTACTGCTCTCATTCCTTCTTCATGAGGAATACTTGTGTATAATGCTGTGACATCACTCGTTGCCAAGATGTAGTTCTCTTCCCAGCTTATTTCCTCAAGTAGGTTAATTATCTGAGTGGAATCTCTTAGATGAGATGGACGTTCCTTGACCATTTTTTGGAGGTGTCTGTCCACGTACTCCGACAGATTGCTGCTCAAAGATCCTATCCCCGAAATAATTGGTCTTCCCGGGGGATTATTAAGATTTTTGTGAATCTTCGGAAGGTGGTATATTATGGGAGTCTTAGGAAACTGTACGTTAATGTAATTGTACTCCTTTTCATTCAAGATGTTGTCCTCTTTTGCTCCCTTTAGGAGATCTGTTAGTCTCTTTTTATATAGATTCACAGGGTTCTCTCTTAGTTTTTCATATGTGTTTTTATCACCCAGGATCCTTTCTGTCTCGTTATTATAATCTGTTCTATTCATTACCACAATCCCACCTCCTTTATCGGCGGACTTTATGGTGAGATTGTGGTTTTCTTCCAATTGTTTAACAATTCTTAGTTGTGTATCCGATAGATTCTTGTTTTTTAGTATTAGCTTGTTATTGGTAATATCTCGTATTTCTCTGCAGACTACTGTCTCGAAAGTTTCGAGCGCTGTCCCTTTGTATGTTAATGGATAGAATGTAGACCTTGGTTTAAGGTTTGTGTGTTTCTAGCCATCATCTTGCTGAGTTTGATTATATTCTTGAAATCCACAACCCATCCTTTCAGTCGGTGTCTTCAAAAAGAACCTTTTCAGGGTTAATTTCCTGATAAATTCTTTTGTGTTTACAAATGTCGTAAATTTATCAAGACTCTTTGATGGAGCGAAAGATAGACCAAGTTTTAGAATAGATTTCTCATCTTTGTTTAGTTTAGAAGAACTCAAGTTGAATATCCCTTTTTCGCTCACCTCCTCTTCCTGATTTTCCTCTTTACTCACATTCTTTTTTGTTCTTGCACCTCCTCTTTTCCCTCTGTGGGTCTTGTTTTTGCCCGAGTTGTAGATTGGTTTTGTTTCCCCTTTTTGTAGTTGTGATAATCCAACTCTAAAAAAGAGGAGGAAGAGTGGGGTACTTGTATATTTGTTGGTGTTTGAGTGTTTACTCGATTCACTATATTTTCTTTTTCTCCAGCTTTTAATTGTCCCCCGGACTTTTCAATTTTTTCTTTCGGCCTCTCATTGTGAGGTTCTTTTCTTGATCCTTGTTGTCTTCTTTCTTGTGTGGGGGTCTCATATGTATTCCTGTTTCTGGAATATTGATCATATGATCTTTCATCATCAGAGTTTCGTTTCCGTTGGTAGTTTCTCATATCCCGCTGATATTCTCTTTCCTGATAGTTCTGATTTCTCCAGTTTCTCTCTGGGTAGTAGGAGTTGCTCCAATTTTCTTGTGCAAATCTCCCTTTATAATCTCGTTCTCTCCTTCTCTCGTCATAGGGATTTGTATAGTATTCCCTTCTTTCCCTTCTTTGTTCAAATAGGTTATTACCCATTTTGTTATTATATGACCTTCCATACATATTCTGTCTGTTATATGTATGTTGCCCCCTGTAATTATTATCAAAGTTTCTATATCTCTGATTATAGTGTTCGTTTCTAAAATCTATGTGACCAAATCTGCGTGCTTACTTGTCATTATAATGGTCAGACGTATTGTTCCTATAGTATGGAGTATGTTGTTGCATTTCAGAATATTGTGGATTAGATCTATCTTTTTTGGCTTTCTTATCTTTTTTATATGTGACTGTTGTCCATGTATTGGACTCATTTATTTCATTTTCTGTATTGGGATTTACTTCATTTAGATTCTCTTCAAATTCAGGATTTCCTTTTTCATCAATATTTTTCTTTTCTAATTCCCTTATTAGTTTCTTGGTCTTCTTTTTTATAATATCCTCCTTTATTTTACTCACTTTTTTTACCAAAATTTCTTTTTTATCTGCTATTTCTTCACATTCTGGACCTGAATTTTCCAAATTTAGGATAATAACTTCGTTATCCCTAATTTCTAGATCTATCTCTGTGATTTGTGTTTCTCTATATTCTATAATCAGCTTTATTAGCTGTTTAGAAGTCTGTATTAATACATTTTTACATTTTTCAGCTAGAGTGTCTGAGAGTGGAAATGCACATTCTTTGTTCACAAGTAGTCCTTTTGGTATAATCTCTAATTCTAAACATTTTTTAAGAAAGGATATTTCTCCTTTGTATTTCACCTCGGAAATGAGGAGTTTTTCTAATTCTTTAAAAATTAGATGTATGTCTATAGTTTCTTCTTCATTTTCTAATATATGCTCTTCTCTTCCTATATCCGTGATGTTAATATCAATCGGCTGTCTTAAACTGTGAAAAGAGTTCATTTTCAGATATACAATAATGTGTCATGATTTTTCCGTTCATCGCCGTGTCACCGCGGCTCCCGGATCTTCTCAGTGTGAATGACGTCACGTTGCTTAGCAACGTGACGCATCCTCTGACACACCCCTCTGATGACGTCGCCGCTCCTGCCTTTAAACCACGGCGGGAGATCTTACTCGGGGCCCGTTTGTTTGATTTCCCTGGCGTTTGTGAGTACTTTTCCTGTATCTATAATTGTGTACCGACTACTGCTTGCCTGACCTAGCTTTTGCCTTATCCCTGCTACTGATTTCTGGATACCGACTTCTGCCTGCCTGACCTAGCTTTTGCCTTATCCTTGCTACTGATTTCTGGATACCGACTACTGCTTGCCTGACCTAGCTTATGCCTTATCCTTCAATCTACTCTTGGATATAATTTCCTATTTTCTGCCTGCTTAAAGGGACATTTACTTTTACAAGCTGCAAAAGAGAACTTTGTCTTTTTGTTTGTTACAAGCCTGCTTAAAGGGACATTTACTTTTACAAGCTGCAAAAGAGAACTTTGTCTTTTTGTTTGTTACAAGCCTGCTTAAAGGGACATTTACTTTTACAAGCTGCAAAAGAGAACTTTGTCTTTTTGTTTGTTACAAGCCTGCTTAAAGGGACATTTACTTTTACAAGCTGCAAAAGAGAACTTTGTCTTTTTGTTTGTTACAAGCCTGCTTAAAGGGACATTTACTTTTACAAGCTGCAAAAGAGAACTTTGTCTTTTTGTTTGTTACAAGCCTGCTTAAAGGGACATTTACTTTCACAAACTGCAAAAGAGAACTTTGTCTTTTTGTTTGATACAAGTCTGCTTAAAGGGACGTTTACTTTTACAAGCTGCAAATAAGAGCATTATCTTTAAATATTACAATCCTGCTTAAAGGGACGTTTTCACTTTTGTGGCTTTCCAGCGTATTGGAACAATTATTATTTTTGTAAACCAATCTTTTCTGTTTCCTGAGTGGGTCACGTCCTGGTTATTTCTCAGTGTGCTAGCGTGTGTTTTATTATTCACGCTAGCAGTTGGGTTGCACCCCGGACTGATTCCTAAACGGCTGACATTACAAACGGGCCATAAATGGACCCCACTGAATTATCCATGGCCGTGGCTCACCAGGGACAGCTACTGGGATCTCATGCCACCCACTTGCAATCCCTGGACACTAAACTTGATCAAATAACTGCTTTATTACAAAATTTGGTTGCTACTACACCTCCCAATCCCAATCCTAATCCTAATGAGGCATTACCTCCTTCGATTCCAAACAACCAGTCCCAAGTACAACTGAGTCCCAGGATACCTCTTCCGGATAAATATGATGGGAATCCTGAAGAATGTAGGGGTTTTCTGAATCAGTGCCGTCTCCATTTCCGAAATAGCCCTACTCTTTTTGCTACTTCCTCTTCTAGAATCACATTTCTTATTTCCTTAATGAAAGGAAAAGCTTTGGCTTGGGTATCACCTTTGCTTGAAAAGAATGACCCTATACTTTTGGATGTAGATACATTTCTCTCTGTGTTTTCAAATGTATTTGATAAACCTGGAAGGTCATCCGCTGCTGAAGCTTCTCTCTTGGATTTACGACAAGGTAGTCAACCAGTTTCTCAATACGCTATTGAGTTCCGCACCCTTGCCTCTGAAACTACTTGGAATCAGGGAGCACTTAGAGCCGCTTTTCGTAAAGGACTTTCTGAGCGTCTCAAGGATGAGTTGGTGTATCGGGAACTTCCAGAATCCTTGGAAGCCTTAATAAATCTTTGTATCAGTCTCGACGCCAGATTTCGTGAGCGCCAACAAGAAAGGGATAGAACACAGAGGTCATCAACTCGAACTCCTTTTCGTTTGGCTCCTCGTTTTTCTAATCCAGTCACTCCTGCCTCTCCTACTCCTGATCAGGCTGAACCCATGGAAGTGGGAAGTATAAAATTAACAGAGACTGAACGCTTGAGAAGACGTTCTCTTGGCTTGTGTTTGTACTGTGGCCTTAAAGGGCATTTATTAAGGGAGTGTCCTACCAGGCCAGTAAAAGCCAGGGCTTAACTCTAGTCCAGGGAACTGAGTTAAGCCAAAAAAGTAGTCATTCCCTATACAAGAAACTCTTTTGTTCCAGTAACCCTTCAAATTGGACATAGTAAGATTCATACCCAAGCTCTTATCGACTCTGGTGCTGGAGGAGTGTTCATTGACTCCACATTCGTCTCTACTCACTCTATACCCTTACTAAAGAAAGAGTATTCAATTTCAGTCTCTACGGTCAGTGGAGATCCTTTGGGTTCCGGATACATTCAGTTTGCTACTCAACCTTTACTTCTCACTGTTGGAATACTTCATTCCGAGACAATTTGTTTTGATGTCATTCCCACTCCTCAATTTCCCATTATCTTGGGACTACCCTGGCTCCAAGTACATAATCCTACTTTTTCTTGGACTTTTGGCGAACTCACCTCCTGGGGATCTACATGCCAGACTAAATGTCTTCAAAAGATCACCAAGTTACCACTCACTATTGCTCTCACAATCGAAACTCCGGACTCTCTACCTATGCCTTATCATGACTTTGTGGATGTCTTCTCCAAAAAGGAAGCTGAACGTCTTCCTCCTCACCGTCCTTTCAATTGCCCCATTGATCTCCTTCCTGGGGCTACCTATCCTCGAGGCAAGACATATCCACTTTCTAAACCTGAAAACGTGGCTTTGGAAGAATATATTAAAGACAATCTGGCTAGAGGATTTATCCGACCCTCCTCTTCCCCTGTAGGGGCTGGTTTCTTTTTTGTAGGAAAGAAGGATGGCGGATTACGACCCTGTATTGATTACAGAGGACTAAATCAGATTACCATCAAGAACAGTTATCCTCTACCCCTTATTCCTGAACTTTTTACTTATCTTCAGGGAGCCACCATATTTACTAAACTTGATCTACGTGGTGCATACAATCTTATCCGTATACGCAAAGGAGATGAATGGAAGACTGCTTTTAACACTCGATTTGGGCATTACAAATATCTGGTCATGCCTTTTGGGCTATGCAATGCTCCGGCGGTTTTTCAACATTTTGTAAATGAAATCTTTCGTGATTTTTTGAATATCTTTGTCATCATATACCTTGACGATATCTTGATTTTTTCTCAAAACCACCAAGATCATGTGCACCACGTCAGGAAAGTACTTCAACGTTTAAGAGATTACCATCTGTTTGCTAAACTGGAGAAATGTTCTTTCCATCAAAAATACATACCCTTTCTGGGTTATGTAATATCGGCATCTGGATTTGAAATGGATCCTACTAAACTTTCTGCCATCTTGGATTGGCCTAGACCTGATTCTCTGAAGGCTTTGCAACGTTTTCTGGGCTTCGCCAACTATTACAGGAAGTTCATCAAGGATTTTGCTACTATTACTTCTCCCCTTACTTCTCTCACTAGAAAGGGGCAAAATTGTAAAAAAATGGCCTCCTGAGGCTATTGAGGCTTTTGAGTCTCTCAAAGAAGCTTTTTCTTCTGCACCTATTCTCCGTCACCCAAATCCAGATTTTCAGTTCATCCTGGAAGTTGATGCTTCCTCTGTTGCTGCTGGAGCTGTTCTTTCTCAACGAATACCGGAGACTGGAAAGATTCATCCTGTTGGATTTTTCTCTAAAAAATTCACTCCTTCTGAATTTAACTATGACGTAGGCAATAAAGAGTTGCTTGCCATTAAAATGGCCTTGGACGAATGGAGGCATTGGCTGGAGGGTACTTCTTTGCCGTTTACCATACTCACTGATCATAAAAACCTTCTTTATCTCCAAACGGCCAAACGATTGAATTCCAGGCAAGCACGCTGGTCGTTATTCTTCTCCCGGTTTCACTATAATTTGTCTTATATACCTGGTTCAAAAAATATTAAAGCAGACGCCCTTTCCAGACCATTTCAAGATACCCCAATTCCTGAGTCTGGTACCATTCTCCAACCTCATGAAGTCATAGCCCAGCTAACAACTTCCTGGTTACAAGATTTACAGTCTGCTCAAAGGAATCTTCCTTTGTCCTGTAAATCCCCTGATGGTTTACTCTTTGTTCCCGAACGCCTTCGTTCCAAGATTCTATTTTGGGCTCATGATAGTCCCCTTTCTGGACATCCTGGCATCAGTATCACTGCTCGAAATCTCAAACAACATGTCTGGTGGCCTACTCTCTCTCAAGATGTTAAAGATTACGTCTCAGTATGCACACAATGTGCCATAAACAAGACTCCTCGCCAACTTCCTTCAGGGCTGCTCCAACCGTTGCCCATACCTCATCAGCCTTGGACTCATGAATCCATGGACTTTATTACCGACCTTCCTTTGTCAGCTGGAAACAACACTATTTGGGTGGTGGTCGACAGGTTCACTAAGACTGCTCATTTTGTTCCCTTACCTGGATTACCGTCTGCCAAAAGACTTTCTGAACTTTTTATTTTGCATATTGTAAGAATCCATGGATTTCCTCTGGATATTGTTTCAGATAGAGGGGTACAGTTTGTTTCCCGATTTTGGAGATCACTTTGTAAACACTTTGGAACTACAATATCTCTGTCTACTTCTCATCATCCACAATCTAACGGCCAGACTGAAAGGGTAAACCAGTGTCTTGAAACATATCTTAGACATTATGTGGATCATTTTCACTCTAACTGGACTTCTTACCTTCCATTAGCTGAATTGGCTCATAACGCCCGGTATAATTCCTCCCTTCAGACCTCTCCTTTTCATGCGGCTTACGGATATCAGCCCAGAACATTTCCTTTGCATACTTCTTCCACAGAGAATCCTGCTTCTGATCTTTCTGCCCAAAGATTAACTCGACATTGGCGGAGAATACATTGTATCCTTTCTGTAGCTTCTAAACGTTAAAAGTTCTTTTCAGATCTTCGACGGAAGAAGGCTCCCAAGTATCGTCCTGGTGATAAAGTTTGGATTTCCTCTCGTTTTCTTCGCCTTAAACAACCTTCTACCAAACTGGGACCACGATACGTGGGTCCTTTCCGAATACTGGGTCAAGTGTGTTCCACTGCTTACCGGGTGGCATTACCCAAGACTCTCAAAGTCCATCCGGTATTCCACGTTTCTCTTCTAAAACCTATGCTGTCTAACAGGTATTCTAAGCCTCTTTCTAAACCTCCACCTCTTTTTGTCCATGGACACCCTGAGTTTGAGATCAGCCATATTCTGGATTCCAAACTCTGTGGCAAGAAATTGTATTATCTCATTCATTGGAAAGGTTATCCAGTCACGGAACAATCCTGGGAGCCGGCTCATCAAGTAAATGCTCCTACTTTAATAAAGGCCTTCCACAAGTCTCATCCTACTAGGCCTGGTCCTGTCCCCCGGAGGGGTCCTTGAGGAGGGGGGTGCTGTCATGATTTTTCCGTTCATCGCCGTGTCACCGCGGCTCCCGGATCTTCTCAGTGTGAATGACGTCACGTTGCTTAGCAACGTGATGCATCCTCTGACACACCCCTCTGATGACATCGCCGCTCCTGCCTTTAAACCACGGCGGGAGATCTTACTCGGGGCCCGTTTGTTTGATTTCCCTGGCGTTTGTGAGTACTTTTCCTGTATCTATACTTGTGTACCGACTACTGCTTGCCTGACCTAGCTTTTGCCTTATCCCTGCTACTGATTTCTGGATACCGACTTCTGCCTGCCTGACCTAGCTTTTGCCTTATCCTTGCTACTGATTTCTGGATACCGACTACTGCTTGCCTGACCTAGCTTATGCCTTATCCTTCAATCTACTCTTGGATATAATTTCCTATTTTCTGCCTGCTTAAAGGGACATTTACTTTTACAAGCTGCAAAAGAGAACTTTGTCTTTTTGTTTGTTACAAGCCTGCTTAAAGGGACATTTACTTTTACAAGCTGCAAAAGAGAACTTTGTCTTTTTGTTTGTTACAAGCCTGCTTAAAGGGACATTTACTTTTACAAGCTGCAAAAGAGAACTTTGTCTTTTTGTTTGTTACAAGCCTGCTTAAAGGGACATTTACTTTTACAAGCTGCAAAAGAGAACTTTGTCTTTTTGTTTGTTACAAGCCTGCTTAAAGGGACATTTACTTTCACAAACTGCAAAAGAGAACTTTGTCTTTTTGTTTGATACAAGTCTGCTTAAAGGGACGTTTACTTTTACAAGCTGCAAATAAGAGCATTATCTTTATATATTACAATCCTGCTTAAAGGGACGTTTTCACTTTTGTGGCTTTCCAGCGTATTGGAACAATTATTATTTTTGTAAACCAATCTTGTCTGTTTCCTGAGTGGGTCACGTCCTGGTTATTTCTCAGTGTGCTAGCGTGTGTTTTATTATTCACGCTAGCAGTTGGGTTGCACCCCGGACTGATTCCTAAACGGCTGACATAATGTGTGTAGAAAATGTTAGTAGTGGCTGCTCTGTGTGTGCTAGGAATAAAGTATTGGTGAATGGAGTGTGTCACTGAGCGCCTACTACATTAAAGACCCTTAGCTCTAATAGATTGACCCCTAGCGATCAGAAGTGTATGGAGAATCAGAAGATATAATATCAAAGCGCCAAACAACAATGGCAGGGTCTGGATAGTCTAATATGAGTGTTAATCAAGTAATAGTTTTAAAACATTGTGACATTTAAGACAATTTATTGTGATAAAACAAAAAATGATACAACAATATAAAACAATATAAAACAATGTTGGTTAAAACAATGTTACATTAAAAACAAATAATCGAGGATCCAAGATTTTACAAGAGATGACAAGAATTACAATATAAAATACAATACAAAAGAAAGGCTTGCTGTGTCGGCCTATGGGCGTGATGGAGCGGTGTATTATATAACTGGTGTCTATGGATAAGAAGTGTCTTTTCTAGTATTGAAAAGCATATAATGTTCAATAGGTAAACAGGTATAAAGAATGTTTTGTGTCAAAATCAAAATACGTGAAATACCGAAGGTAAACAATATTGTCGTGAAAAATTAAAGGCAAACAATATTTTGAGAAGTGTGAAAAAACTGCTCTAAAAAACGATAAGCAGAGAACAGTGTGAACAAAAATTTCTCAGAAAAAATGCAAAAAATGGTGCTATTCTAAATGCAAACTGTCTTCATAACCGGTTAGAATAATTTCAATAAGAAGTGAATCAACAGTCTTCACAAATTATGCAGATATATCCAGTGAGATGCAAAAAATCGAGTGAAAAAATCAAGTGAAAAAAACAAGTGAAAAAAAGGAAGATAGTCTGTTCAAATTGGTGTGAATTAGTCACACGACCCAAAAATAAAATCAAATGTAAAATGTGTGTGTGATAGTTTTCCTCCAAGATTGAGTGTGCAAATGTGTCTTCAAAACAATAGATTCAACTTGCTGCAGATGAAAGTCCTTCTGCCAAAAAAGAAATAAACAATAGTGTAGATGGTTTTACAGGAATACATATGAGACCCCCACACAAGAAAGAAGACAACAAGGATCAAGAAAAGAACCTCACAATGAGAGGCCGAAAGAAAAAATTGAAAAGTCCGGGGGACAATTAAAAGCTGGAGAAAAAGAAAATATAGTGAATCGAGTAAACACTCAAACACCAACAAATATACAAGTACCCCACTCTTCCTCCTCTTTTTTAGAGTTGGATTATCACAACTACAAAAAGGGGAAACAAAACCAATCTACAACTCGGGCAAAAACAAGACCCACAGAGGGAAAAGAGGAGGTGCAAGAACAAAAAAGAATGTGAGTAAAGAGGAAAATCAGGAAGAGGAGGTGAGCGAAAAAGGGATATTCAACTTGAGTTCTTATAAACTAAACAAAGATGAGAAATCTATTCTAAAACTTGGTCTATCTTTCGCTCCATCAAAGAGTCTTGATAAATTTACGACATTTGTAAACACAAAAGAATTTATCAGGAAATTAACCCTGAAAAGGTTCTTTTTGAAGACACCGGCTGAAAGGATGGGTTGTGGATTTCAAGAATATAATCAAACTCAGCAAGATGATGGCTACAAACACACAAACCTTAAACCAAGGTCTACATTCTATCCATTAACATACAAAGGGACAGCGCTCGAAACTTTCGAGACAGTAGTCTGCAGAGAAATACGAGATATTACCAATAACAAGCTAAAACTAAAAAACAAGAATCTATCGGATATACAACTAAGAATTGTTAAACAATTGGAAGAAAACCACAATCTCACCATAAAGTCCGCCGATAAAGGAGGTGGGATTGTGGTAATGAAAAGAACAGATTATAATAACGAGACAGAAAGGATCCTGGGTGATAAAAACACATATGAAAAACTAAGAGAGAACCCTGTGAATCTATATAAAAAGAGACTAACAGATCTCCTAAAGGGAGCAAAAGAGGACAACATCTTGAATGAAAAGGAGTACAATTACATTAACGTACAGTTTCCTAAGACTCCCATAATATACCACCTTCCGAAGATTCACAAAAATCTTAATAATCCCCCGGGAAGACCAATTATTTTGGGGATAGGATCTTTGAGCAGCAATCTGTCGGAGTACGTGGACAGACACCTCCAAAAAATGGTCAAGGAACGTCCATCTTATCTAAGAGATTCCACTCAGATAATTAACCTACTTGAGGAAATAAGCTGGGAAGAGAACTACATCTTGGCAACGAGTGATGTCACAGCATTATACACAAGTATTCCTCATGAAGAAGGAATGAGAGCAGTACAATTTTATTTAGAGAGAGATGAAGAAATTCCGGCAAGACAATGTGATTTCATACTCGAGAGTATCCACTATATCCTGCATCACAATTATTTTCGTAATGAAGGGAAGTTCTATAGGCAGATCTGTGGGACGGCGATGGGGACCAGGTTCGCGCCCAGCTATGCTAATTTATACATGGCTAAATGGGAAGAAATTTTCTGGGAATCATGCCCAGCGGGCGCGGACCTGGTCTTTTATCGCCGCTACATCGACGATATCATACTGATCTGGAAAGGAACACAAGAAGATCTAGAATACACCTTTAAGGTGATGAATCAAAATGAAGCAAATCTCCATTTCACGTATGAATGTAGTCAGAAATCCCTTACATACCTCGATTTAAAAATAGAAATCAAGGACAATGTCATTGAAACATCAACTCATTTTAAAAAGGTAGACAGTAACAACTATGTCCACCAAACCAGTTGTCATCACAGAAATCGGAAAGCGAACATCCCAAAGGGACAACTTTTAAGGATGAAGAAAAATTGCTCAGACCCCCAAAAATGGGAAGAACAAGCCCAAATAATCAAGGCAAAATTCCTCGAGAGAGGCTATAATGAAAAATTCTTGGATCAGAAGATAGAAGAAATAGAGAAAATTGAAAGAAAAGAGCTAACCAAATATAAAGATAAGATAAGTGGGAACGAAAGCAACGAGATCCTCAATATACCATTAATAACGGAGTATAGTGCAAACAGCCATATCATCGAGAACATTTTTCAGAAACATTGGAATATTTTGAAGGATGATGACATCCTCGGAGAAAAACTACCTCAAAGACCAAAATTTGTGTATAGAAGGGCTAATAATTTGAAGAACAAATTAGCCCCAAGCATAAAAAAGGTCAAAAAATCTGAAATAAAAGACGCATTCGGGAAAACTGTAAAAGGTTTTTTCCCTGCCACACATGCAAGGCATGTAAATGTGGTAGTATATCCACGGAATTCCAATCACATAGCAATCAAGAAAAATATAAAATCAAGGATCTAATACGCTGCCAAGATAAAAACGTTGTGTACCTACTCCAATGTCCCTGTGGTCTCCAGTATGTGGGACAAACATCTAGGACATTGAGGGACAGAATACGCGAGCACTTGCTGTGTATTGAGAAACTCAACAAAGAGACCGCATTGTATAAACATTTCTCCGAAAAACATCTTGGAGAGATTAGAACATTGAAGTATATGGGAATACAAAAAGTACCAAAGGATTGGAGAGGAGGCAATAAGGAGAAAAAACTACTCACAGAAGAATCAAAATGGATATTTCGTCTAGATTGTCTTTTTCCGAGAGGATTAAATAATAAAGAAGATTTGTCCCACTTATTAAATCTGAACTAAGGCGAAGTTTAAAACAATCACTGGAGTAATTCATATAATAAAATTTTAAACCTCAGCCCTCCTTGAAAGATAAGGAATGTGAACAAATTATGCTTTCCACTTTTTGAGCGAGAAAATCTGATGACCTGGTGAAACCATCTCTCCTCTTAAAAAGAAACTGATGGTCCCCGATACACTTGACAGAAATAACAACAAGAGAAGATATATATATATATATATATATCTTTTCGGCCTGAACCCATCCTGATGAATGACTAAAAATTTCTTAATTCGATCTGCCAAAAATTAAACCAGAAAACTGAACATAAGCTGTGTAAGCAAAAGCTCTCCCTTTGTATCTCTTCTCTCACCTAGATGTGAATTTATCAATAGTTGTTCACACTGAAATAGTGATCCCAGGGGGCAAGTTTCTCCTGAGTTCAATAGACATATATGTCATAACATTAGACATATTAGCTAAAATTCTTAAAATATTTGATCACTACAATGGTATAAGAATGGAAATAAGATTTGTAAGTAAGAGCTATCCATATGTATCTCTTCTTTGACCTAGGAGGGAATCTATTTATAGTAACCTATAGTGCACTAGTGGTCCCAGAGAGTAAGACTCTCCTGAGCCCACTAGAAATAAATATCCTTTCACACAGGATGACAATATGAATATCTTTGTATATATAAGTCTAGCACACCAAGATAAAGTAAAATTTGGAACAAAAGTAACTAATAGATAAGTCCAAATATATATAGAATATTGACCAGAAAAGGAACAACCTTTCGAAATTCCCTTTCAAAATCCCTTTTGACAGCCATGATCACCCAATTCTCCTCTATAAATTATAACAAGCCTCTGCAGATTAGTTTCATTACATCTTTTCAGGCTAAATAGAAACTGAAAATAATAAGTATCTTAAGAACACTTAAGTTCTATAAACATCAAGAAGCTAGCCAATATTGATATAATGCACCCCTCCATCACACAAAATGAAGTCTGTTAAGTTTTTAAGTATTTCACTAAAACATTTTTTAACATATATCAGAGAATCAGTAAGAAACCTGAATTTCAAGTGATAAACCCGCTTTTAAACTTTTGACAAGTCACATATGAGTAGTTATATAAGATCAACAAAAGTCAATATGTTTGATCATAAGCACAAGGAACATTGTACAGGGTCTACTTTCCTAGAAGGCTGTAATGTTTTTAAAAAAAACAAATCTTTTCTTGTGAAGCAAAAACTCCGTGTCACAATTGTAAAAAGTCCAGCTAGTACACTTACAGACGATATAAATAGGACTTATACATATTGTAGCAATATAAGTTGTAATTCTATATGTCATAAAGGATTCACACAACAAAACTCACATTGTTTTTTATGTATAACAGTCGGCATTAATGAAAAATCCAGTACTACGATCTCTCTTGTATCATAATAACAGAAACCAATAGAATCTTCTAATTCTTTACACACCTTCAAATTGAACCAACCGCTAAGCAGTGTGGACGCTTCCGGGCATCCAATAGGCAGGCTGGAAACACGGATACAAAGTCCGGTAACCTAGGTTACCAATAACACTACCACGGCCAATAGAGTAGATATATTTTAAAACCCGCCCCCTACTTAGCCAATCGGAAGGATCTATGTGTATAAGGCCAACCAATTGGGGTATACACATAGTAAAGGTATAAGTGACCGCCAAAACATTATCCCACAACCATTTGAAATTAATGAAACAAATAGGGATAAAGACAGAGAATAAAAGCCTTATAATCTGATAAATAAACATACGGCATCTAAGAAACATAAGGATAATCTAAGTTACGCGAAACCGGAAGTGGTGAGGTTCACTTCCGGTACAACGATAAATGGACAATCACAAACTAAGGTATATAAAGACCCCAATCACATTAGAAAACCAGTCTTGATAAAGGTCAGTGGATGACCGAAACGCGTCGACTGGTGAGTGACATTCTGATATTATTATTCTTTTAAAACCATCTACACTATTGTTTATTTCTTTTTTGGCAGAAGGACTTTCATCTGCAGCAAGTTGAATCTATTGTTTTGAAGACACATTTGCACCCTCAATCTTGGAGGAAAACTATCACTCACACATTTTACATTTGATTTTATTTTTGGGTCGTGTGACTAATTCACACCAATTTGAACAGACTATCTTCCTTTTTTTCACTTGTTTTTTCACTTGATTTTTTCACTCGATTTTTTGCATCTCACTGGATATATCTGCATAATTTGTGAAGACTGTTGATTCACTTCTTATTGACATTATTCTAACCGGTTATGAAGACAGTTTGCATTTAGAATAGCACCATTTTTTGCATTTTTTCTGAGAAATTTTTGTTCACACTGTTCTCTGCTTATCGTTTTTTAGAGCAGTTTTTTCACACTTTTCAAAATATTGTTTGCCTTTAATTTTTCACGACAATATTGTTTACCTTCGGTATTTCACGTATTTTGATTTTGATACAAAACATTCTTTATACCTGTTTACCTATTGAACATTATATGCTTTTCAATACTAGAAAAGACACTTCTTATCCATAGACACCAGTTATATAATACACCGCTCCATCACGCCCATAGGCCGACACAGCAAGCCTTTCTTTTGTATTGTATTTTATATTGTAATTCTTGTCATCTCTTGTAAAATCTTGGATCCTCGATTATTTGTTTTTAATGTAACATTGTTTTAACCAACATTGTTTTATATTGTTTTATATTGTTGTATCATTTTTTGTTTTATCACAATAAATTGTCTTAAATGTCACAATGTTTTAAAACTATTACTTGATTAACACTCATATTAGACTATCCAGACCCTGCCATTGTTGTTTGGCGCTTTGATATTATATCTTCTGATTCTCCATACACTTCTGATCGCTAGGGGTCAATCTATTAGAGCTAAGGGTCTTTAATGTAGTAGGCGCTCAGTGACACACTCCATTCACCAGTAAAGGTGAAAGCTACTAATGCAGGTATCAGACACTGCTTCTCAAGTGGTATAGGAAATGCCGGCTCTTTCTTATAGAGCATCTAAATGCCCATTAACTCACTGCTCTCGTAGGAACATTGTGATGATTCATTTATGTTCACTTACTGTATTATCTCACAGATTTTTCATATCATATTTGTATAATTCAGGCTCTAAATAACATTTATTTACTAGGTAAAAACCAAATGGGAACAGATGAAAAACCCAAAATTTATATTCATTATTAAATTAAATATGTTGTTAGTTCAATAAAAAAAATCTTATTTTTGTCACATTACATTGGGATTTTGTCTCACTGGTGACACTCTTGGCATGGCATTACAACCCTGAAGCACACTGAATAATGCTAACTCTCCTTACTTTGGTATTATCCCGGAAGTGGTTGCTTTTACTTTCCTTTGGTTTACTTGACTTTGACAGATATAGATAAATTAATATACATTATAAGTGCCATTTAGATTTCTTGGTTGTCTTGGATTTTAAACATGTTTCTGTTTTTTTTTAAATGTATTTGTTATTTGTTCATTTGCTTTAGAGTGTAGATATTTATATAATATGAGCAATAATGTATATTGTATTTCCAAATTTCATGCAGTGCCACAAGAGCAGGGTGAAGAGGCCCTTCATAAGGAGGAACCTCAGGCTGAAGAGGATTGGCCCTCCCATGGAGGATCATTCTTGAAACTCCTGGAGGAAGACGGGACCCAACTTTTGAAATGCAGCATCAGCCATCCATCCCACAACTAATAGTTAATGTGTCCCCTTGATACAGCACAAGCCCTTTCCCCTCAGTCCTTGGATCTCTCCCAACCCACGTTCTACATTTTACGCTCCACCAGTGCTCAACACCAATCCACCACCTCATGCAACACCACCACCTCATGCAACACCACCACCTCATGCAACACCACCACCACAGGATGCACCAAAAGAGTAAGGAGCAATCAGAGAACAGGGCCATGATGTCTGTTTTTAACACGTCCACCCACAGAAGTCTTCAAGTGCAGAGTCTGATGGTGAGAGAGCTGCAATCAATGAGAAATTAAATGAGCAGACCAAACAGCCTGTTGGAGATTGCCCCATACCTCAGAGCACACTGGTGGCATCTCCCCTGATTTACCCCTTCCTAAGATATAAAGTGGTTAAGTATCAAACCGTGTTAGCACAGTATCAAACAGTGTTAGCACACATCCCTATAGGTGATCACTGCCAGCCCCAGGTCTCCCAAACCGTATGAAATGGATTTTTGCAAGATTGGTGGTGCTGTGTCATTCAGGGGGTAAAAGCTGCCTGCGCCCTCTGGTAAGGGTCTTCCAACCTTTCTCACCTCTAAAACAAGAGTCTACAATAGTGCAGTAACTTCCAAACAATCGGAGGAAAAATTAGAATGTAAATATAATATAAATATAATATATATAAATATAAATAAATATATAATATATAAATATAAATAAATATATAATATATAAATATAATATAATAAAAATAAATGTGCATTTATTGTTGAATCATCAGCAGAACATCAATAAGGTACAGCTTCAAGGATTTATTTAAAAAAAAAGTTCAACGCGTTTCAGCTATTGCATAGCCTTTCTCAAGAGCAGATTAAAAAAAGTATAAACAAGCTGTGATAGCCTAGCACTAAAGCCATTATATATATAGTGTTTAACCCTGCCTACCTACCTCACAACACGCCCATAAACAGGTGTGATGAGTTATGTTTACATCAGGGCTCATCTATCCTTTTCTGCTGAAAAGTAGTTATTATTGAGCATAAAATGCAATCAACTATGCCACAAGGTTTAACTTTTCAACATATCACACTTCAGCAGAAACCTGTTTACATTCTAAATGCATTTCAATAAAAAATAATATAAATCATCTTTTTAATATTCATACATAATGCAAATACCGTTTTGTCAACAAAAGGAAAGCAATCATCCAATAGCAAGCAGCAACGCCTGATGACATAGATAAGGTTAGCCAATCCACTTTTGTTTATTCATTGGTCTTCAAACGAGTTGTTCTTGGTTATGTAGTTCCCAAATAGGTGCACCGTGCTGTCAGATCACGTGAATTTGTGGACAGCTTTTACCCCGAGTGACACAGCACCGTCAATCTTGCAAAAAAAAATTACCCCTTTCCAAGTCTGTTGCTTCAGCCTTCTTACCCTCCAGCCAATCTCCCTCCTACTCCTCCTAGTCCTAAATTCTGAGGTAAGCTTTTTTTATGTCGCTAATAATATATCTGGATTCATTACATAAATATATAATACAATGTTTGAGATTCCCAACTAATATGGATAACAATCATGCATTTTAATAAGGTATCATTGGCATTGTATTTTGTATATTCATAAACGGTAAACTTATATATAAAAAGCTTGGGCCAATATATAGGATATATGGTCTATATCTTTGTAGATCTCTCACCATCTGCCTCTGCACTTGGAGACTTCTGTGGGTGATTAAGTTTAATGCAGACCTTACGGCCCTCATTTGTATTCTGTTTGCTCCTTCCCCTTGTGGTGCAGATATATGAGTCATGACATTTATGAAAGTCTTAGGTATAGCAAGAATATTCCATCAATGTCAATTATTTTCTAGAACATATATTTTTTGATGTTTAATGGCTCAAATAAATGTAGTGTTGTTGTGGAACACTTTAAAATCCAAACAAATAACTTGGCATCATGGGCTGTGTCTTTTAATGCAGAACAACTACCTCCTTGTATGACCTACTGACTGTGTTATACCATAGTCGTGCTGCAACTTGCCACACGCCTGGACTGTGTCTCTTATTGCTGAACAATTAACTACTTGTATGACCTATGGAGTGTGTTATGCCATACGTTTGCTTCAACTTGCCAAGCAATTGGCATTATAGACTGTGCCTCTTATTGCTGAACTACTAACTCTTTAGGGTAAATGTACCGTCCCTGCAGGTAGACAGGTTCGCAGGTAGTGAACCTGTCCGCCTGCAATCGCCACTTGGGATGTTGCATTGCACAGTGAAAATTAACATTGCACGAGAGGTTTCTTATGCAATGTCACCCCTTGCTCTGGCGCAACCAATTGCGCTAGAGCAAGGAATGTCAATTACCCTGAATGAGTGAGTGCTGGGGTGGATGTTCTCGCCATTTCTGAGGTAGAGGAGAGGAAAAAGAAGCGTTTTTTTGCTTCTTAAATATGTGCAGTAGGCTTGCTTACACAAAACCTGCTTCACATAGCCGAAAAAGCTGCCAATGCAGCTTAATAAATCTACCCTTTTGTAGGGCTTATGGACTGTGTTGTGCCATACTCTAGCACAAACACTTGCAGTCATGGAGTATTTTTCTTTAAACTTAGGCTATGGGGGACAGGTGGTTGATCCTGTAAAGTAAATTGACAAATTCTCTGTCAATGCAATAGTCCCATACATTTTTGGTGGTAACATGTTAACGAATTGTGGTGATTCCAAATAATAAAAAGTAACAAATGTAAGGTGTTATTTAACGGTTGTGTTCAAATGTTGGCTCACTAGCGGTCCTCATGGCAGAACATAATCTGAAATGTTGTCGCAGAAAATGCAGCAAGTCTGCCGAAAGAACAGGACATATGCAGGAACTGGTAGCTCTTTCGCTTTGTTCGCATGTTGGTTCAGTAGTGACTGAAAGAACAGGACATATGCAGGAACTGGTAGCACTTTTGTTTTGTTCACATGTTGGCTCAGTAGTGGCTGAAAGAACAGGACATATGCAGTAACTGGTAGCGCTTATGCTTTGTTCGCATGTTAGCTCAGTAGTGGCTGAAAGAACAGGACATATGCAGGAACTGGTAGCTCTTTCGCTTTGTTCGCATGTTGGTTCAGTAGTGACTGAAAGAACAGGACATATGCAGGAACTGGTTGCTCTTTCGCTTTGTTCGCATGTTGGTTCAGTAGTGACTGAAAGAACAGGACATATGCAGTAACTGGTTGCTCTTTCGCTTTGTTCGCATGGTGGCTCAGTAGTGACTGAAAGAACAGGACATATGCAGGAACTGTTAGCTCTTTTGCTTTGTTCGCATGTTGGCTCAGTAGTGGCTGAAAAAACAGGACATATGCAGGAACTGGGAGCGCTTTTGCTTTGTTCGCATGTTGGCTCAGTAGTGGCTGAAAGAACAGGACATATGCAGGAACTGGTAGCACTTTTGCTTTCTTCGCATGTTGGCTCAGTAGTGGCCGAAAGAACAGGACATATGCAGGAACTGGTAGAGCTTTTGCTTTGTTCGCATGTTGGCTCAGTAGTGGCTGAAAGAACAGGACATATGCAGTAACTGGTAGCGCTTATGCTTTGTTCGCATGTTAGCTCAGTAGTGGCTGAAAGAACAGGACATATGCAGGAACTGGTAGCGCTTTTGCTTTGTTCGCATGTTGGCTCAGTAGTGGCTGAAAGAACAGGACATATGCAGGAACTGGTAGCGCTTTTGTTTTGTTCGCATGTTGGCTCAGTAGTGGCTGAAAGAACAGGACATATGCAGGAACTGGTAGCACTTTTGCTTTGTTCGCATGTTGGCTCAGTAGTGACCGAAAGAACAGGACATATGCAGGAACTGGTAGCGCTTTTGCTTTGTTCGCATGATGGCTCAGTAGTGGCTAAAAAACAGGACATATGCAGGAACTGGTAGCGCTTTTGTTTTGTTCGCATGTTGGCTCAGTAATGGCTAAAAAACAGGACATATGCAGGAACTGGTAGCGCTTTTGCTTTGTTCGCATGTTGGCTCAGTAGTGGCTAAAAAACAGGACATATGCAGGAACTGGTAGCGCTTTTGTTTTGTTCGCATGTTGGCTCAGTAGTGGCTGAAAGAACAGGACATATGCAGGAACTGGTAGCGCTTTTGCTTTGTTCGCATGTTGGCTCAGTAGTGGCTGAAAGAACAGGATATATGCAGGAACTGGTAGCGCTTTTGTTTTGTTCGCATGTTGGCTCAGTAGTGGCCGAAAGAACAGGACATATGCAGGAACTTGTAGCGCTTTTGCTTTGTTCGCATGTTGGCTCAGTAGTGGCCGAAAGAACAGGACATATGCAGGAACTGGTAGTTCTTTTGTTTTGTTCGCATGTTGGCTCAGTAGTGGCCGAAAGAACAGGACATATGCAGGAACTGGTAGCGCTTTTGCTTTGTTCGCATGTTGGCTCAGTAGAGGCTGAAAGAACAGGACATATGCAGGAACTCGTAGCGCTTTTGCTTTGTTCGCATGTTGGCTCAGTAGAGGCTGAAAGAACAGGACATATGCAGGAACTGGTAGCGCTTTTGCTTTGTTCGCATGTTGGCTCAATAGTGGCTGAAAGAACAGGACATATGCAGGAACTGGTAGCGCTTTTGCTTTGTTCGCATGTTGGCTCAGTAGTGGCTGAAAGAACAGGACATATGCAGGAACTGGTAGCGCTTTTGCTTTCTTAGTATGTTGGCTCAGTAGTGGCTGAAAAAACAGGACATATGCAGGAACTGGTAGCGCTTTTGCTTTGTTCGCATGTTGGCTCAGTAGTGGCTGAAAAAACAGGACATATGCAGGAACTGGTAGCGCTTTTGCTTTGTTCGCATGTTGGCTCAGTAGTGGCTGAAAAAACAGGACATATGCAGGAACTGGTAGCGCTTTTGTTTTCTTTGCATGTTAGCTCAGTAGTGGCTGAAAAAACAGGACATATGCAGAAACTGGTAGCGCTTTTGCTTTGTTCGCATGTTGGCTCAGTAGTGGCTGAAAGAACAGGACATATGCAGGAACTGGTAGCACTTTTGTTTTGTTCGCATGTTGGCTCAGTAGTGGCTGAAAGAACAGGACATATGCAGGAACTGGTAGCGCTTTTGTTTTGTTCGCATGTTGGCTCAGTAGTGGCCAAAAGAACAGGACATATGCAGGTACTGGTAGCGCTTTTGTTTTGTTCGAAAGGTGGCTCAGTAGTGGCTGAAAGAACAGGACATATGCAGGAACTGGTAGCGCTTTTGTTTTGTTCGCATGTTAGCTCAGTAGTGGCTGAAAGAACAGGACATATGGAGGAACTGGTAGCTCTTTTGCTTTGTTCGCATGTTGGCTCAGTAGTTGCTGAAAGAACAGGACATATGCAGGAACTGGTAGCGCTTTTGCTTTGTTTGCATGTTGGCTCAGTAGTTGCTGAAAGAACAGGACATATGCAGGAACTGTTAGCGCTTTTGCTTTGTTCGCATGTTGGCTCAGTAGTGGCTGAAAGAACAGGACATATGCAGGAACTGGTAGCGCTTTTGTTTTGTTCGCATGTTAGCTCAGTAGTGGCTGAGAGAACAGGACATATGCAGGAACTGGTAGCGCTTTTGTTTTGTTCGCATGTTGGCTCAGTAGTGGCCGAAAGAACAGGACATATGCAGGAACTGGGAGCGCTTTTGTTTTGTTCCCATGTTGGCTCAGAAGTGGCTGAAAGAACAGGACATATGCAGGAACTGTTAGCGCTTTTGCTTTGTTCGCATGTTGGCTCAGTAGTGGCTGAAAGAACAGGACATATGCAGGAACTGGTAGCGCTTTTGTTTTGTTTGCATGTTAGCTCAGTAGTGGCTGAAAAAACAGGACATATGCAGAAACTGGTAGAGCTTTTGCTTTGTTCGCATGTTGGCTCAGTAGTGGCTGAAAGAACAGGACATATGCAGGAACTGGTAGCACTTTTGTTTTGTTCGCATGTTGGCTCAGTAGTGGCTGAAAGAACAGGACATATGCAGGAACTGGTAGCGCTTTTGTTTTGTTCGCATGTTAGCTCAGTAGTGGCTGAAAGAACAGGACATATGGAGGAACTGGTAGCTCTTTTGCTTTGTTCGCATGTTGGCTCAGTAGTTGCTGAAAGAACAGGACATATGCAGGAACTGGTAGCGCTTTTGCTTTGTTTGCATGTTGGCTCAGTAGTTGCTGAAAGAACAGGACATATGCAGGAACTGTTAGCGCTTTTGCTTTGTTCGCATGTTGGCTCAGTAGTGGCTGAAAGAACAGGACATATGCAGGAACTGGTAGCGCTTTTGTTTTGTTCGCATGTTAGCTCAGTAGTGGCTGAGAGAACAGGACATATGCAGGAACTGGTAGCGCTTTTGTTTTGTTCGCATGTTGGCTCAGTAGTGGCCGAAAGAACAGGACATATGCAGGAACTGGGAGCGCTTTTGTTTTGTTCCCATGTTGGCTCAGAAGTGGCTGAAAGAACAGGACATATGCAGGAACTGGTAGCGCTTTTGCTTTGTTCGCATGTTGGCTCAGTAGTGGCTGAAAAAACAGGACATATGCAGGAACTGGTAGCGCTTTTGTTTTGTTCGCATGTTAGCTCAGTAGTGGCTGAAAAAACAGGACATATGCAGAAACTGGTAGCGCTTTTGCTTTGTTCGCATGTTGGCTCAGTAGTGGCTGAAAGAACAGGACATATGCAGGAACTGGTAGCACTTTTGTTTTGTTCGCATGTTGGCTCAGTAGTGGCTGAAAGAACAGGACATATGCAGGAACTGGTAGCGCTTTTGTTTTGTTCGCATGTTGGCTCAGTAGTGGCCAAAAGAACAGGACATATGCAGGTACTGGTAGCGCTTTTGTTTTGTTCGAAAGGTGGCTCAGTAGTGGCTGAAAGAACAGGACATATGCAGGAACTGGTAGCGCTTTTGTTTTGTTCGCATGTTGGCTCAGTAGTGGCCAAAAGAACAGGACATATGCAGGAACTGGTAGCGCTTTTGTTTTGTTCGCATGTTGGCTCAGTAGTGGCCAAAAGAACAGGACATATGCAGGAACTGGTATCGTTTTTGTTTTGTTCGCATGTTAGCTCAGTAGTGGCTGAAAGAACAGGACATATGCAGGAACTGGTAGCGCTTTTGCTTTGTTTGCATGTTGGCTCAGTAGTGGCTGAAAGAACAGGACATATGGAGGAACTGGTAGCTCTTTTGCTTTGTTCGCATGTTGGCTCAGTAGTTGCTGAAAGAACAGGACATATGCAGGAACTGGTAGCGCTTTTGCTTTGTTTGCATGTTGGCTCAGTAGTTGCTGAAAGAACAGGACATATGCAGGAACTGTTAGCGCTTTTGCTTTGTTCGCATGTTGGCTCAGTAGTGGCTGAAAGAACAGGACATATGCAGGAACTGGTAGCGCTTTTGTTTTGTTCGCATGTTAGCTCAGTAGTGGCTGAGAGAACAGGACATATGCAGGAACTGGTAGCGCTTTTGTTTTGTTCGCATGTTGGCTCAGTAGTGGCCGAAAGAACAGGACATATGCAGGAACTGGGAGCGCTTTTGTTTTGTTCCCATGTTGGCTCAGAAGTGGCTGAAAGAACAGGACATATGCAGGAACTGGTAGCGCTTTTGCTTTGTTCGCATGTTGGCTCAGTAGTGGCTGAAAGAACAGGACATATAAAGGAACTGGTAGCGCTTTTTTTTTTGTTCGCATGTTGGCTCAGTAGTGGCTGAAAGAACAGGACATATGCAGGAACTGGTAGCGCTTTTGCTTTGTTCGCATGTTGGCTCAGTAGTGGCCGAAAGAACAGGACATATGCAGGAACTGGTAGCGCTTTTGCTTTGTTCGCATGTTGGCTCAGTAGTGGCTGAAAGAACAGGACATATGCAGGAACTGGTAGCGCTTTTGCTTTGTTCGCATGTTGGCTCAGTAGTGGCTGAAAGAACAGGACATATGCAGGAACTGGTAGCGCTTTTGCTTTGTTCACATGTTGGCTCAGTAGTGGCTGAAAGAACAGGACATATGCAGGAACTGGTAGCGCTTTTGATTTGTTCGCATGTTGGCTCAGTAGTGGCTGAAAGAACAGGACATATGCAGGAACTGGTAGCGCTTTTGCTTTGTTCGCATGTTGGCTCAGTAGTGGCCGAAAGAACAGGACATATGCAGGAACGTGTAGTGCTTTTGCTTTGTTCGCATGTTGGCTCAGTAGTGGCTGAAAGAACATGGCATATGCAGGAACTGTTAGTGCTTTTGCTTTGCAGGGCTACTCCACTTCAGGCTGTTCAAACAGCACTGTGCTCTGGCTGCACTGTAAGTGTTTTATTAATATATGTTTACATTATAATTATGTGATTTTACATCAAGAGTAAAGGAAATACATATATTCAATAGACATTTTAAAAACTTAAAATTTCTTTTTTTTTTCTCTCTCTGCAGTTCATTTGCAATGCTATTTTCATCTGCTACAATATATTATACAGTTGTAAAAATTCCTTTTTCTCCATTTAGTAAACATATTGCAATTAAGCTCGTGATTTAGTGTAACTGCCAAATTTAAAATTTTATTAAATTTCAAAATAACCTGCAGAAAATGTTTCACAAAAACAATCTCATCCAATAAAAGTGAAATAAGTTTGCCTCTGGGCTAGATTTGCTGGAGCGCCTCTGATCCTTGCTTCATTTACTCTGTAATACATGTACTAATGTAACTATATATGTTATTATGGTGTGTATACATCTTATTTTTTTCTGTGAGTGATACAAATGTGTGTGTTTCATGCAATTTGGATATTTATGAACATTACAGTAGTGTAATGGAAGAATAGTATGCCATTAAACTAAGTTAGAATTAGTAGTTGAGGAAGTTTCTCATATGAGGCAATAACACTTGGAAACCAAACTATAGTTTGTGAATAAAATATGCGCTTGATATATTTATATTTATTCAGATAATTATCCTTTTATCCGATGTACTATATTATCAGGATAAATTATTTGCAATTGTGTTAACATGTTAATATTTATTGTACAATAACATTTTAGATGTATTCACCATAATGTCTCTTTAAAGGTACTTTCAAATCAAAATAACCGTTTATGATTCAGATAAAGCATGTCGTTTTAAGCCATTTTCCAATTTACTTCTATTATCAAATTTTGTACAGTCCTTTAATATTCACACTTTCTGGGGAACAAGCTCCTACGGAGCATGTGCACAAGCGCACAGGGTATACATATACTAGCCTGTGATTGGCTGATGTCTGTCACATTATACAGGGGCCACAAAATGGGAGAAAAAATAAATTTGTCAGAAAAAAATCTACTGCTTATTTTAAAGTCATAGTAGGTGTAAATCATTGTATTTTTTATTATGCGCTTGAGTGGTCCTTTAATAATAAACATATCTTAGATATTCATTTTTAAAGAAAACATCATCTGAATATAAACATTTGGCATTAATCTTGTGTTGTCATCTTTATTTAAATGTCTTATGAATGACTCTTGTGTTGTCATCTTTATTTAAATGTCTAATGAAAAAGACGACATGACTCTTGTGTTGTCATCTTTATTTAAATGTCTTATGAATGACTCTTGTGTTGTCATCTTTATTTAAATGTCTAATGAAAAAGACGACATGACTCTTGTGTTGTCATCTTTATTTAAATGTCTAATGAAAAAGACGACATGACTCTTGCGTTGTCATCTTTATTTAAATGTCTTATGAATGACTCTTGTGTTGTCATCTTTATTTAAATGTCTAATGAAAAAGACGACATGACTCTTGTGTTGTCATCTTTATTTAAATGTCTAATGAAAAAGACGACATGACTCTTGCGTTGTCATCTTTATTTAAATGTCTAATGAAAAAGACGACATGACTCTTGTGTTGTCACCTTTATTTAAATGTCTAATGAAAAAGACAACATGACTCTTGTGTTGTCACCTTTATTTAAATGTCTAATGAAAAAGACGACATGACTCTTGTGTTGTCACCTTTATTTAAATGTCTAATGAAAAAGACGACATGAATATTGTGTTGTCATCTTTATTTAAATGTCTAATGAAAAAGACGACATGACTCTTGTGTTGTCATCTTTATTTAAATGTCTAATGAAAAAAGACGACATGACTCTTGTGTTGTCATCTTTATTTAAATATCTAATGAAAAAAGACGACATGAATCTTGTGTTGTCACCTTTATTTAAATGTCTAATGAAAAAAGACGACATGAATCTTGTGTTGTCATCTTTATTTAAATGTCTAATGAATGACTCTTGTGTTGTCATCTTTATTTAAATGTCTAATGAAAAAAGACGACATGAATCTTGTGTTGTCATCTTTATTTAAATGTCTAATGAAAAAGACGACATGAATCTTGTGTTGTCATCTTTATTTAAATATCTAATGAATTACTCTTGTGTTGTCATCTTTATTTAAATGTCTAATGAATGACTCTTGTGTTGTCATCTTTATTTAAATGTCTAATGAATGACTCTTGTGTTGTCATCTTTATTTAAATGTCTAATGAATGACTCTTGTATTGTCATCTTTATTTAAATGTCTAATGAATGACTTGTATTGTCATCTTTATTTAAATGTCTAATGAATGACTCTTGTATTGTCATCTTTATTTAAATGTCTAATGAATGACTCTTGTGTTGTCACCTTTATTTAAATGTCTAATGAAAAAGACGACATGGATCTTGTGTTGTCATCTTTATTTAAATGTCTAATGAAAAAGACGACATGAATCTTGTGTTGTCACCTTTATTTAAATGTCTAATGAAAAAGACGACATGAATCTTGTGTTGTCACCTTTATTTAAATGTCTAATGAAAAAAGACGACATGAATATTGTGTTGTCATATTTAAATGTGTTCTGAAATTTGACATGAAACTTATGTTGTCATTTTCTTTAAATGTCTTAATTAAAAACCTTGACAGTATTTTTGTGTTATCATATTTTTTATCATCATGTCTTAATAAAAAGATGTGACATCTGATTCTTGTGTTTTGTTTTTTTTAATTTCTTTACATGCGTTACACATACATTTTAAAATAATTACAGTCCTAACACTTTTCTGTCTTCGATTAAAGGATTTCCTTTATAAAAAAAAAAATTCAGACATGCAGGTCTTGTGATCGCCTGGTAAGCTATGAGTTAAAAAAAAGACTTGTATTCAAGTAATTATACTTATTTGTTCTTAACGAGTGTTCGCTTAAATAGGTTGTTATTAAGTTTTTCTCCCATATATGGTTGTAAGGATAATTAAATCATTACATCTTAACAAATGTTTAAGAACATATATGTTGAAAAATCTGTTTATTACCATATATGGTGTTAAGCAATGGTTAATACAATAATTGAATAATTAACTCTTAACAATTGTTTAATAATATATCTGGTTAAAAACGTCATATTCCCCATATATGGCCTCAGGATGAAAATGGGTGTGGCCACTTCACCCCACACCACTTGAGCTTGGTTTGGCATTTGGATAGAATGCTTGTTGAACTTGTTCATTATTTAAGATCTGCATTCTACATATTGTATTCTTTGACACAAAACTTTCAGTCCATATGCAATACATTTGATAAAGTGACAGTAAGGCAGCGAAACATCATGGGTATAAGTGTTTAATATTTCTTTCAATAAATTTTAGGTTTCGTAAAAATGTCCAGTGAGTGCTGTATTACTGGACTTTATGTACGTTTTAACATGCACCCTGGTATTTTCAGTATGGAGTGAGTGCACATCTATGGACTTTGTTTGTGCATAAATAAATATATAAATATTTATATATATATATATATATACACACACACATATAATAAAAAAAAAAATCTTTTAAGTAAAGATATTTGAAGTATTTCTTAAAGCACCTTCAGCGCACTTTCCATTTAGTGCACTAGCAACAGCTTGTTATAATCTATGGGGAAAGGAAGTTATCACATATTTGCTATCCGACCTGCAAATATTAGCGCCTGATTCATTCACTAAATTATTGCTGTTTCACAAGCTGTTGTCAATAAGTTAAATTCTATAGGATATCCTTTTTCTATAAAATGCCCCTTTCATTATTACTATGATAATGCAACAAATAATTACACTCAACCTTAAATAAAAGGAAGGATTTAAAAGAGAACCTTGTCGCTCCCACCATCCCTAACATCGCCGCCACCTACCTACAATTATTAACCTCTAATCTCCCGACCCCAACGTCGCCGCTACTATAATAAAGTTATTAACCCCTAAACCTAAGTCTAGCCCTAACCCTAACACCCCCCTAACTTAAATATAATTTAAATTAAACAAACTAAATTTACTATCATTAAATAAATTAATTCTATTTAAAACTAAATACTTACCTATAAAATAAACCCTAATATAGCTACAATATAACTAATAGTTACATTGTAGCTATTTTAGGATTTATATTTATTTTACAGGCAACTTTGTATTTATTTTAACTAGGTACAATAGCTATTAAATAGTTAATAACTATTTAATAGCTACCTAGTAAAATAATTACAAAATTACCTGTAAAATAAATCCTAACCTAACTAATTACACCTAATCTAAGCCCCCTAATAAAATAAAAAAGCCCCCCAAAATAATAAAATGCCCTATCCTAAATTAAAAAGTAATCAGCTCTTTTACCAGCCCTTAAAAGGGCTTTTTGCGGGGCATTGCCCCAAAGTAATCAGCTCTTTTACCTGTAAATAAAAATACAATCCCCCCCCAACATTACAACCCACCACCCACATACCCACCCGATCCCCCCCTTAAAAAAACCTAACACTACCCCCCCTGAAGATCACCCTACCTGGAGCCGTGTTCACCCAGCCGGGCACTGATGGGCCAGAAGTGGACATCCGGAGCAGCAGAAGTCTTCATCCGATCGGGGCAGAAGAGGTCCTCCAAGCGGCAGATGTCTTCATCCAAGCGGCATCTTCAATCTTCAATCAACCGGAACGGAGCCATCTTGAATCCATCCGACGCGGAACCATCCTCTTCGTATGATGTCCTAAGTCCGAATGAAGGTTCCTTTAAATTACGTCATCCAAGATGGCGTCCCTCGAATTCCGATTGGCTGATAGGATTCTATCAGCCAATCGGAATTAAGGTAGGAAAAATCTGACCTTGCATTCTATTGGCTCATCGGAACAGCCAATAGAATGCGAGGTCAATCCGAATCGGATTGAACTTCAATCTGATTGGCTGATTGCATCAGCCAATCAGATTTTTCCTACCTTAATTCCGATTGGCTGATAGAATCCTATCAGCCAATCGGAATTCGAGGGACGCCATCTTGGATGACGTCATTTAAAGGAACCTTCATTCGGACTTAGGACATTGTACGAAGAGGATGGTTCTGCGTCTGATGGATTCAAGATGGCTCCGCTCCTCACCAGTTGATTGAAGATTGAAGATGCCGCTTGGATGAAGACATCTGCCGCTTGGAGGACCTCTTCTGCCCCGATCGGATGCAGACTTCTGCCGCTCCGGATGTCCACTTTTGGCCCATCGGTGCCCAGCTGGGTGAACACGGCTCCAGGTAGGGTGATCTTCAGGGGGGGTAGTGTTAGGTATTTTTAAGGGGGGATCGGGTGGGTTTTAGAGTAGGGGTATGTGGGTGGTGGGTTGTAATGTTGGGGGGGATTGTATTTTTATTTACAGGTAAAAGAGCTGATTACTTTGGGGCAATTCCCCACGCAAAAAGCCCTTTTAAGAGCTGGTAAAAGAGCTGATTACTTTTTCATTTAGGATAGGGTAGGGCATTTTATTATTTTGGGGGGCTTTTTTATTTTATTAGGGGGCTTAGATTAGGTGTAATTAGTTTAAAATTCTTGTAATTCTTTTTTATTTTTTGTAATTTAGTGTTTTTTTTGTACTATAGTTTAGTTTATTTAATTGTATTTTAGTTTAGATAATTGTAGGTAATTTATTTAATTAATTTATTGATAGTGTAGTGTTAGGTGTATTTGTAACTTAGGTTAGGATTTATTTTACAGGTAATTTTGTAATTATTTTAACTAGGTAGATATTAAATAGTTATTTACTATTTAATAGCTATTGTACCTAGTTAAAATAAATACAAAGTTGCCTGTAAAATAAATATAAATCCTAAAATAGCTACAATGTAACTATTAGTTATATTGTAGCTATATTAGGGTTTATTTTATAGGTAAGTATTTAGTTTTAAATAGAATTAATTTATTTAATGATAGTAAATTTAGTTTGTTTAATTTAAATTATATTTAAGTTAGGGGGGTGTTAGGGTTAGACTTAGGTTTAGGGGTTAATAACTTTATTATAGTAGCGGCAACGTTGGGGGCAGGAGATTAGGGGTTAATAATTGAAGGTAGGTGGCGGCGATGTTAGGGAGGGCAGATCAGGGGTTAATAAAATGTATTATAGTGTTTGCGAGGCGGGAGTGCGGCTTTAGGGGTTAATACATTTATTATAGTGGCGGCGAGGTCCGGTCGGCAGATTAGGGGTTAAAAAGTGTAGGTAGGTGGTGGCGATGTTGGGGGGGCAGATTAGGGGTTAATAAATATAATATAGGTGTTGGCGATGTTAGAGACAGCAGATTAGGGGTTCATAGCTATAATGTAGGTTGCAGCGGTGTCCAGAGTGGGAGATTAGGGGTTAAAAAAAAATATTATAGGGTTTGCGATGTGGGGGGGGCCTCGGTTTAGGGGTTCATAGATAGTTTATGGGTGTTAGTGTACTTTATAGCACAGTAGTTAAGAGCTTTATGTTCCGGCGTTAGCCCATAAAACTCTTAACTACTGACTTTTTTTTGCGGTTGGAGTCTTGTCGGTAGAGGGTCTACCGCTCACTTCTTCCAAGACTTGTAATACCAGCGTTAGGCAAATCCCATAGAAAAGATAGGATACGCAATTGACGTAAGGGGATCTCCGGTAGCCTCGAGTCGCAGAAAGAAAGTGAGCGGTAGACCCTTTCCTGCCTGACTCGTAATACCAGCGTTAGATAAAAAGCAGCGTTAGGACCCCTTAACGCTGCTTTTTAAGGCTAACGCAGAACTCGTAATCTAGGAGTAAATTAGAAAGTTGCTTAAAATTGTATGCTCTACCTGAATCATAACAGTTTAATTTTGACTATTTTGACTATTCTTTTAAGTTTTATTTCACTTAAGGTTTGCATTTTCTAATTTGTATTTCATTGCATATAGATTCTGTATATAGCAGTATGTTTAGGAATGCTATTCTAGAAATTCTGATTACGTTTTGAAAGTTTATGTCTTACTTCAACAAACTATGATCCTACTTTCTAAATTTCAGCGTATCTTTTACAAATTACATTGCACTTTGTATTTGTTTGATGTGAAATTAACCTTATAGGTTCAGAAAGTGGGAGGGACAGGAGAGTTCCATGGGCTGATCCAAGGTGTTCCCAGGGTGTGTCAGTATTTCTCTCACAACTCTCATAATATTCTCTAAGAATTTTACACTAGCAGGTCTCACAGATTCATCTAGCTAGCTTTTGGAACAAAATTCACAATAAGTGAAAGTAAGGTATAGTAAACTAGTGGCAAGTAAAACTGTACTGAAAACATGTCAGCTTCATTTGTATTTGCTGCAAACTGAGCCTTAATATCAGTACCTGGTGCACCCTTGTTAAAATCATCGATTTCAGACAGCCTCATAACAGTATTTTGGAAGCAGCTATACTCTCTGGGACTTTCAGGTTTTGATTTTTTTTTTCTTAGAAAATTCATAGAGTTCAGCCTTGTAAAGTCTGCAGAATGTGTTAAACAAGAGAAGTGGCATTAAAATAATTTTTTCTTTGTTGCGTCTAACAAAATGTTTTTTGGTTTATATTTTTTTTTGTTTAACAGAAAAGAGCTAAAAAACAAAACTTCTTTTGCTTTTATGCTTGTGAGGCTTCACTGTCTACTAATAGAGTTGTAGATGTTTTTATTATCAGCCAATCATTCAATATGTAACATGCTTAAATTGTTCTCTTTTGTGCGCCTTGTAGAATTTGTTTTAGTTTGATGTTTTTTTAATTAAACCCAATATTATTTTCCCCATAAAATATTTAAGGCCAGATTACAAGTGGAGCGGTATTTAACGCACCCGCTCTCACACTAACTCCGCTAGAAGTAAGCTTTTTGCGTGTATTGGGTAGCGATTTCATTACAAGTTGCAAGTAAAGAGTTTTTGCTCACACGCTAACCCGATATGTGCAAAAAAATGAACTTAGAATATTGCATGTGTGATAGCATATTCCCCATAGAAGGCAATGGAGCAAATAAAGTGGAAACCTAACACCCTACTCGCACGCAAACCCGACTGCATATTCTCAAGTGCGCTAACCCGACAAGAAAATATGAACATTTCATATTCCAATTTTCTACAAATAGAAGAATATGTTCTATTTATTCATCAATACATATTTCTACATATATCTGATAGTATTTTGGTACAATATAACTGTATATCTATGCCTATATAAATTATATATAGGTATAGATATATACAGATATATAGGAATATATATATATATATTTTTTTTATTTATAATTTTTGTAACCAACAAAATATAACAATATGAGTTTACAGAAAAAAGGGTGCCACATAGGGCAGAGATGTCAATATACAATACAAACTGGATTCAACACGGATATAGACTATTATACCTCATCCAGCAGAATCTGATGAGCAAATTAGAAAAATGAAGAACATTTTCTCCCCTTTAAATGTTATATATTCCATGTTGACATTTTCACTATATACAAATCATCAATACGAAACAAACCTAATCAAATAAATAATACAAACAGAAAAAAAAAAAAAGGATGAAATCCAAACAAAACAAAAGATCCTCCCTTCTCTCCCCAGTATATCCTCTCAGGTAAATTGCCACTCTCCTCTTAAATTAGCTTCTAATACAAAAAGAGAGTTCTTAAAAGGTAGAAGGGCTAGTTTCTGGGTCTCCTGTTCTAATGTCTTAATAAATATCCCCCATTTATTAAAAAAGAACTTTATACTATTTGCTAACTGCGCCTGTACTGAAGCTTGTTCCAAGAACATTTGATATACCATCCCATTCTTACATTCCGAAAATGTTGGTTCTTTGTTAGACTGCCAGTATTTTAAAATAAGTTTCCTACCAATCAAAACTGCCGTGTTGATTAATAAACAATTTAGTCCTTTTTCATCCTGAGTCAACAAAAAGAATACCACATATTTAATTACATGAAAATATTGCTTCCTAGTTTTGGTGGCCCAAAATGAAATTTTCCCCCAGAATCTTTGAATTACTGGACATGACCAGAAAAGGTGAATCATGTCTGCTGTGTAATATTTACATTTATTGCATACTACTTTTTTGCTCTTTTTATCCCAGCGTGAGCTACAGCAAGGAGTGTAGTAGCATTGAATGAGAATCTTCACCTGTTGTTCCCTAAATTATTCACCTTTCATCGCCTTTGCCACCCTGATCCCTGAATTCTTCATTGATTCTAATTCCGTTTGGTTTTTGCAAAATTGATTCCATTTTAATTCAAGATATCTAGAATTGCTTTGTTCTTGAGCCAACAATAGAGCATGATATGTATATGAGATAGAGAATTTTCCTACTTGAAATAGGCTAATTATCTGTCTGAGTGTATCATTGTCCCATTCTAATAACTTCATTTTCCTACATTGTTCAGCATAGTGCCGCAATTGTAGGTAGGAGAAAAAGAGATAATTAGGCATATTGAACTCTATTTTACATTCATCAAAAGTTTTGATTGAATTATCTTCTTTTTTAATAAGCTGTGCAATATAATTTATCCCCAAATCTGACCATGCTTTAAACCTAGCAGGGTCATAGCCTTCTTCAAATTCTGGGTTACCTCTAATCGTCAAAAAGGACAAACCTCTATAATTAATCCCTAAATTTTAAGCATAATTTGCGCCACGCCCGTATTGGTTGTTCTATGACTAAAAAGCTTTTGATTGCTTTAGGAATTAATTTCGGGGGCATATGTGCCAGAGCTTTTAGCGCATAGGGGGCGACTAGGGCCCCTTCTATTTTAAGAAAAGAGAAGTGACCTTTACCAGTCCCAAATACATTTTAAGTTGGCTGCTATATTTTATAATTCAATATCCGGTACAGCCATGCCTACAGCTTCTTTTCTTGCAAACATCCGCCTAAGAGCTATCCTAGGCTTTTTATTTCCCCAGATAAATTGTGTTATTAATTTATTAATTATCAAACGGTCTTTCCTCAGTAATAATAGTGGTATTGCCTGAAATATATGAATTTAGGCAGGGACACCATTTTTATTAAGTGTATTCAACCTGATACCTCTCTAGATCTTCTTTAAAGGAAAAAATAGCTGGTAGAAAATTAAAACTGTACCATCTCTTTGAATCGGATGAGAATTTTAGTCCTAAGTATGTAATGTAATCTTTTGCCTCCTTAAATGGAGTTACTGGTGAATTTTTCTGTTTAATGAGCCATAAGATTTCAGATTTTTCTTTTTTTATTGCAAAGCCTGTAAAGGCTTGGAAGGAGTCTAGGGCCTTAATAATTATGGATAAATTGAACCTGAGATTCTGAGTAAAAATAAGCAGGTCATCTGCATATATATTTTGCATACAAAGAGAGAAGCGCTCTACCAGGAACGAACAACAGCTCAGTGGCTTGTTCTATGGCGATTTACCACCCGGAAGCAGCCTCTTTTAGACCAGTGTGCTTTTCACAGAAGAAAACTTTCCTGAAGTATATCAGTCTGATCCCGCCAAGTAAGGTCAGTCCAGCCCCGAAATACCAGGCAATTCTCCTCTGAACAAGGAACATGACAACCCCAGACGATCGTTTCGGCCTCCTATGGGCCTTGTCAGTGAGGTGCAGCCACATTCCTCTAAGCACACTGGGCAAGGAGTCCACGTCTGGTTTCCCCCATCACCCATAGGGAGACTTCCCCAGGGTCATAATAATTTGCATACAAAGAGAGAAGCGCTCTACCAGGAACGAACAACAGCTCAGTGGCTTGTTCTATGGCGATTTACCACCCGGAAGCAGCCTCTTTTAGACCAGTGTGCTTTTCACAGAAGAAAACTTTCCTGAAGTATATCAGTCTGATCCCGCCAAGTAAGGTCAGTCCAGCCCCGAAATACCAGGCAATTCTCCTCTGAACAAGGAACATGACAACCCCAGACGATCGTTTCGGCCTCCTATGGGCCTCGTCAGTGAGGTGCAGCCACATTCCTCTAAGCACACTGGGCAAGGAGTCCACGTCTGGTTTCCCCCATCACCCATAGGGAGACTTCCCCAGGGTCATAATAATTTGCATACAAAGAGAGAAGCGTTCTACCAGGAACGAACAACAGCTCAGTGGCTTGTTCTATGGCGATTTACCACCCGGAAGCAGCCTCTTTTAGACCAGTGTGCTTTTCACAGAAGAAAACTTTCCTGAAGTATATCAGTCTGATCCCGCCAAGTAAGGTCAGTCCAGCCCCGAAATACCAGGCAATTCTCCTCTGAACAAGGAACATGACAACCCCAGAAGATCTTCTTTAAAAGAAAAAATAGCTGGTAGAAAATTTAAACTGTACCATCTCTTTGAATCGGATGAGAATTTTAGTCCTAAGTATGTAATGTAATCTTTTGCCTCCTTAAATGGAGTTACTGGTGAATTTTTCTGTTTAATGAGCCATAAGATTTCAGATTTTTCTTTTTTTATTGCAAAGCCTGTAAAGGCTTGGAAGGAGTCTAGGGCCTTAATAATTATGGATAAATTGAACCTGAGATTCTGAGTAAAAATAAGCAGGTCATCTGCATATATAGCCTGTTTGATTCTATGTCCTTCAATATTAATCCCCTCCAATGTTTGCCTGAAAAATATTGCTAGAGGCTCCAAAGCTAGATCAAAAAGGAGGGGAGACAATGGGCATCCCTGTCTTGTCCCTTGATGTAAGGTAAATTTATCTGAAATTAATGAATTAACACTTAGAGCCGCCAGTGGATTTGAGTATAGTAGAGCAATTGTCTGATAAAAGTTGCCTTGTATACCATAATTGCCAATGGTCGTGAACATATGATCCCATAATAACGAGTCAAATGCTTATTGTGTATCTATGGAAATGACTGCTGCATCCTCTGTTGAAACTACTCCTGTTTTCATCTTTGATTCACAGTAATTAATCACTATTTCTAATTTCCTAACATTTTTTATAAGTGTCCTGCCCTTAATAAACCCCGTTTGATCTGGGTGAATCAGTGTGCCTATGAATGTTTGAAGTCTATTGGCTAATATGTGTGTAAAAATGTATAATCTGCATGTAACAGGGAGATGGGCCTATATGAGTCCATTAGTTCTTTATTTTTACCTTGCTTAAAGATTAGTATTATCCTAGATTCAGTAAAGGGGCTAGAAGGAGTTTAATATTCTAGAAAAAAAGTAATTAAAAACCTTGTAGAGTATAGGTGTAATTTCATCAATAAGAATTTTATATAATTCTCCTGGGAGATCGTCAGGTCCTGGAGCCTTATTGAGCTTCAGTTTATTTATAGATTTTTTAATTTCCTCTTCCGTTATTGGATAGTTTAATGAATCAAGATCATTGTTTGCTATTTGGGGGAGTTTGACCCCATTCCAAAAGGAATCCTTCTTTTGGTGATCTACTGTTTGATCTTGATACAACCGTTTAAAATATTGAGAAAATTCCTCTAAAATATCTTGAGGGAGTGTACATGTTTTATTTTTGGTTTTAATAAGACATATAGTACTATTTGCTTTCCGTGTATTCACCAATCTGGCCAGGAATTTTCCTATTTTATTCCCATATTGCATATAATTGCTATTCCTCCTTAGCTCATTCTGTGTTTCTTTCAGGATATACCAGTTATCTCTTTGTTTTTTAGCTTCTAAGTATTCTCGCCAAATGTTTTTATTATTATTCATAACATATTTTTGGTATTTATTTATAATTTGTTTAGTAAGTTGGATCCAGTAAGAATCGTTTTTCTTTTTTAATCGTATAACGTATGCAAGGATCTCCCCCCTTATTACCGTTTGAAAAGCCTGCCATATAGTTTCTATATTGGATACTGAACCTTTATTTCTATCATAATAGTCAGACAATTTATCGATCAGGAATCTTCAAAATTTTAGATTGTTAAATAGATATGTTGGAAAGAAGAACCTATTATTGGCCGATTTTGGCTTCATAATTAGCAAGGATAGTACAATTGGGGCATGATCGGAGATTGTAATTGGCAAAATTTCTGTTTTTTTTGTTAGGGAAAAAAGTTTGTCACTAATTAAAAACATATCTATTTGTGACAGAGATTTGTGCGCTTTGGACAAACATGTGAATTCCTTACAATCCGGATGTGCATTCCTCCAGATATCCAGTAATCCCAAATTGAAACAAAATTTCTTAAAAGTTTTGGTATCTTTGTACCCTGACAGAGCCTTTTTCCCATTCCGATTCCTATCTAGGAAACCAGATGATACCAAATTCAAATCACCCCCAAGAATTATATTTTGATCAAACTCCATTAGCTTAGCTTGTAAAAACTCCCAAAATAAGTTATTTTTTGTATTGGGGCCATATACATTACATAATACTATTCTTTTCTGCCCTAATTATAGTTCAAGTATAATAAACCTCCCTCGTTGATCAATTTCTAGTCTTAAAATTTTATAATTTAAGGTTTTCCTGAAGACTATATCTACACATTTCTTACGCTGTGTACATGCCGCATAAACCACTTCTCCTACCCAGCCCCATTTAAGTTTTTGACTTTCCAACTCATTCAAGTGAGTTTCTTGTAATAGGCCTATATCTATTTTTTAGTTTGTTTAGATATTGTAATACTGCTTTCCTTTTAACTGGGGAGGTGAACCCTCCCACATTCCATGATCCAAATCTACATGCCTCCACCATTATTAATCTTTATTTCACCTATCCAAGGAGAGAGGAAGAACCAAGTTAGGGGGGAGAAAAAAAAAGAGAAATGTGAGACCTAACCCACCCTATCTTCAACCCAAATCTGCAATAGCAATCATTACTGTCTTTATTAACATCTCTTAACACTTTAGACTCCATTCCTAATATTACTACGTACAATAAGTCAGTATCCCTAGCCTGAGTCCCTCACCTCTGCTCAATTCTCAAGAAATTTTCCAATTTCTGGGGATTCTCAAAGGTCCTGAACCCTTCCTTAGTCTGGATGCTAATTCTAGCTGGATATAAAAGCCTCACTACCCTCCCTTCCTGAATCAATTGTGAACAAATTGGAGCACAGAGCTTCCTTTTATTTGAGACATCCTATGCAAAATCATGAAAGATTAAAACTTTATTGTTCTGATAAAACACTTCTTTCTGCAATCTATATGCTTGTAGAATTTTAACTTTCTCTTGAAAGTTTAGGTATTTAATAATTATTGGTCTTGGTCTATTCTTGTCATCTTTCTGATTCCTTAAAATACCTATTCTGTTTGCTCTCTCGACTGTAAAAGTAAAATTCGTATCTGTAATTTTTAGTAAAAGGGGTAATTGTACTGACGCAAAGTGTATTAAATCCTTCTCAGATAGTGCTTCCGAAATACCAAAGCTCTTAGATTATTTCTCCTTGACCTGTTCTCCAGATCTTCCACTTTCTCGCTCAAAAATGTAACTTGTTTTTGAATTTGTGTTATATCTTTATCTTTCTCTATGTCCCTATCCTCTAAGTCTGAGATGCGCTGTTCTACTAATAAAATTCTGACTACCAAATGTTTAATCTCTTGTGAGAGTGCATCTACACTAATCTGAATTGCCTCGAATTTAGGTAAGAAAAGATCACTCATTTGTTTCAGTAGCTCTGAGCTGTTAACTAAGTCTATACCACTCTCCTGAGGGTTCTCCTGACTATTTTCAGTACTTCGCCTAACTATTCTCTTTTCTTGCTGCCTTCTTCCCGCCATGTTTAATGCTCTATTGTTTGGAAGGGGGGAGAGATATTTATCCATAAAAAATGATTAAAAGGCAATTAAATCCTCCTACTTGACCCTATAGCTTGCCTTGAGTAAAGATTATAGTTTGCTTATATCTAGCTTCCAACCTTGAGGCACTTATAGATATTGAACAAATTTGTAAAGGTACATACTTCAGAGATTGGACCTCTATCTCACAGTAATAGCCTAGGGCTTCCTAGAATAACAAATCTTACATATTCTTATTCTACCAAAGAAAAAGAAAAAATAATACTCAAGTGAGTTCACTTAGAAAGCACAGAGTCCCACTGTTAGCTGATCCTTTCCAGCCTCTTCATAAGAGTAAAAAGGAGAAAAAGGAGAGGGCCCAGATATAATTTCTTCTTTTTCATGAAATATAGAGTCAAGGAGATGGTATGTCCTCCAGCTTCTATATGTTTCTTAATGAGCCAATCCTCAGGCAGCCTGACTGAAAAAAAAAAAAAAGACAGACGACCGCCACATGTGTGTATCTGCAACAAAACTCTTTAGCACAGTGTGAAAGTGTTCAGGGTACTCACAAATTCCACTGGCACTCTGTCGTGCCTATAGGTGCAGGCTGAACCTTCAACAGCAGCCCAGCTCACTGTTTCCCAGGATTATCTCAGATGCCCACTCGTATCAAAGCAGGGGTGATGGAGAATGGCCAGAAGAAAAACAGAGATGCAGAATACATGCGTGAATCTGTTATACACAAGTAGTATTTTAGGCAAAGTAAACACAAGGTACTCACAAAAGTAGTGGCACTTTAATGTGCCCAGTAAGGCAGGCTGGACCTTCAACAGCAGTCCAGCTCGCTGTATCCAGTGTGAACACCAATGAACCTCAGATAGGACAAAAAGAGAGAAACATATGTGCCATACATGTGTGAATCCATAAAATAAATCATATATAATGTAGTATAAATAGATCCAGGGTACTCACAAACACTGGGGCACCAATGTGCCAAGTTGTACAGGCTGGGCCTTTCACAGCAGCCCAGCTCGCTGATTATAGTCTGCGTTCTTTATTAATAGTTCTGGAAGTAAGGGGGAGTCTGGATTTCTTCCTTACTTCTAAATTTTATATATCGCGAGTGTTCCTTCACTTTACTCTTTATTCACACCGTATGTTATCTATTTAAAGTTCAGGCTCATTGTTGCTTCCTTAGGGAACCCTTTCCAGCAGATACTCGAAAATACAATTAAATTAAAAGGAGGTATGGGGCGAGGACAAAGTGGGGCCACATTTCACATAAAAGAAACACCCTTGGTTCCACAGACCCTACATATTATATGGGGGCTCAGGACTGCACTCTTCTAACTAATGCAGCCTGGTAATTCCATGCCTCCAATAATTGGACCCAACTCCCGGTAGGGGTGCATGCGAGGAGGAGTAGCATACAAGGCAGTGAATATGACGCAAATGATATGGTATAAAAAGATGAGACAAAGTTTTCACTTTTCCTTGAGCCGCTTCCTTCCCTCGTCCGCACCCCACCTAAAGAGTGGTCTAGCACGCTTGCAAGTGGCCTGCGAGGTAGGCTCTGCACTCGCCGACTGTGGACTCCGACAGATGCTCAGCCCCTCCTTACGGTCCCAATTGTTCCGGACTGCACCCTATGCGAGATTGCCTATCCGATGGCGTCTCGCTCAGTCCTTCCTTGGCGCTTGCTTACACGCACCTATGTTAAGGGCGTACATTAGTGCATGGAATCCGCCCCCGTGCGTCTGTTCATCAGACAATCAGGAATATCTATTTATAAATACTTAGAACATATTCTGCTATGTGCAGAACATTGGAATGTAAAATATTTACAGTAAATACACAGTATAACACTTTATTAAAGGGATACTAAACCCACATTTTTTCTATCATGATTCGGATAGAGCAGCAATCTTAAGCAACTTTCTAATTTAATTTTATTATCAATTTGTTTTTGTTCTTTTAATATCTTTATTTGAAAAGTAGAAATGAAACCTTAGAAGCCGGCCCATTTTTGGTTCAGAACCTGGGTAGCACTTGCTGTCTGTGTACTTTAAATTGATATATTCTCATAATCGCTGTAATTTGTACACGGTTCCGGTTCTTATTTGTTTGGCAATTTAGTTTAAGCTTTGCCCTGATAGCTGTGGTTATTTAGGTAGCATCTCAACACGGTAATTAATGGTAATTTATTCCAGCCACTTTGGCTGTGAAACTTATAGCTTGATGCTGTGAAACTAATAGCTTTATATTGACGCTACCTATACGAGTATTATCTATACATAACCATATAGCTTTAGCTTCATTTTATGAGCTGGAGTTCTGATAGCAGCTTTAACGGTAATAATAGGTAATAGGATTCCGACACTTTGGCTGTTGAATCTACAGCTCTATATTTAGACTACCTGTATATTAATCACTACACTTATATTTGATGACATTATTGGTAACCTGGTAGCCAATTATTACACTAGTAAATGGTTAATAGTCTTCTCCTATATAGCTTTATATATGTATCAAGGGTTGGAGTTCTGGTAGTTTAAACAAAGGTAATAAATGGTAATAGGTGCCAGCCATTTTGGTTGAAGCTTTAATAGTTTAACATTTGTGCTACCTATTTGTGATTGTGAAAGTGTGTAAGAAAAATTTGGCCAAAAAACAAAACCAAAAAAATCTTAGATCATAGGCGCTAATGAAAGCTTAAAATAGATGGTGATAAAGTGTACGTGTAAAATAACAAATAATGTGAAATAATAAAAAACAGTGTGGTGTATAAAGCCAAACTTGGCTTGAAAAAAGTGATCAAGGAAATATAGTGTGCAGAATCTGCATATATTTAATATTGATAAACAGTAATATGAGAATATTGAGCAATACAAATGTAGAGCAATATAAATGTACAAAATATATACAAAGTGTCATATGCGTTGATGAGGCACAGAAACAAAGTGTAGTATACATTGGCAACAATAAGAACAATAAGTTGATACGTTACAAGTATTGATAAGTCAACACTTGTGAACACATGAACAGTATTAATAGATAAAAAACAGTTAAAACACAATATGAGGCACAGTTAAAACCAATATAAAAGAACAGATGATATCCAGACGCAATTGGGGTGGATTAACTCGACAAGCCCAACAACAAGTTGTCACAGGATGAGGCTGGAATGAGATAAGGAACCGGATCAGACGGCAGAAAAGGCACCAAATAAAGGTTTTCACTTTTACTTACACTGGAGCCGGTGTCAAGGCGTGTGGATCTCCTCTCTCTGGTGAATCCTCCGATAATGACAACACCCCCTTGAATACGGCATTCCAATATGGCGATGGAATAGGAGCGAGATATTCGTCCAAATCGCTTTTTCTTTGCCGATGGTGAGCTGAAGTCAGTCTCTACGGAGGCCCTGGAGGGACAAAACACTTCAAGGGAATAGAGCAAAGCGTTTCAACCCGTAATGGGTCTTTATCAAGCTCCCGCTATACTGAGCTGCTGACTATTTAAAGCTAATATAGCAACCTGATTGGCTAGAAAATGTGGGCGTAACTGGTCCACTTAAACTAATAGAGATTGGGGAACGGAAAAGCTAACAAAGACATCGACAATCATTACGACAATGTCAGTGATACTTGATGACAAAAAATACTTCATACTTAAACCACATAGAGCATATTACATAAATGCACAAATTGCAGACCTAAAATAAAAAAAACATATAACAACTTATTTTGAATATGTGATTAAATTAAATTAAATTCATGCAGATCCGCAACATTCTCCAAGATAAATTAAGAAGTGAAAGGGAAAAAAGTAAAAAAGGTTTGATGTGAATATTTCAAATGTTACAAAATTCATATAACATATAAAAATGATTAAATATATATAAAAATATATATAAAGTACATATATATAGAAGAAAATACAATAAAGGATGTATATATGATATAATTCTCCAAAAGAATAATTGATAACCACTGTGAATACTAAATAAAAATATAAATATATAAATATTAATTTAATAATTAATCCAGAATAATATAATTTATAAAAAATAATAAATAATAAATAGACTAATCATTTAGATAACAGCCAATGTCGAAATGTAAATTCAGACCCTTGGGCTGTAAAGTTTTTAAGTCAAAAATCCATTTGCTCTCTCTTTTTAATAAATCACTCTGAACATTTCCTCCCCTCCATTTCTTTTTAACCTTTTCAATACCTACAAAGGAAAAATGATCAAGATTACCCTTATTGCATAATCCAAAATGTTTAGGAATTGGGAGATATTTATTACTTTTAGGGTTAAAATTCTCTATGGACCAGATGTGTTCCCTAATGTGAGTACGTAGGGGCCTAGTGGTCTCACCTACGTACTGTATACCACAATTACATTAAATAATATAAATCACATAACTGTCTGAACATCTAATCAACTCGTTAATTTTATATGTTTTACCAGTCACATTTGATCTAAACTCTTTCTTTTTGGTGGAATGTTCACAGGATTTGCAAGTAAGACAGGGAAAAAAACCTTGCAGATTATTACCTTCAATATCTAATTGGGTATTTAATTTTGATTTTTGATTTTTATTTTTAGTGGGCGCCAGAATGGATTTTAAATTGGGGGCCTTTTTATACATTACTTGTGGTTTTAGCGGCAATAGGGGTCCTAATAGTTCGTCATTCCTTAATAATTTCCAATGTTGATTTAGAATTTTTTCTAATAGGTATTTATTTTGACTGTAATTTGTAATAAATGGAATAAAAACAGTATCCCTTAGTAGTTAATTTTTTGTCTTTTGTAGTCAGCAGAGAGATTCTGTCAATTGCTCTCAATTCTTTCATTGTTTTTTCGATATTGGTTTCATTATAACCAATAGCCAAAAAATTTTGTTTGACCCCTTAATGACCGAGGACGTGCAGGGTACGTCCTCAAAAAAAAGGCAGTTAACGCCTGAGGACGTACCCTGCACGTCCTCGGTGTGGAAAGCAGCTGGAAGTGATCCTGCTCGCTTCCAGCTGCTTTCCGGTTATTGCAGTGATGCCTCGATATGGAGGCATCCTGCAATAACCTCACATGGCCATCCGATGCAGAGAGAGCCACTCTGTGGCCCTCTCTGCACCGGACATCGATGGCCGGTATCGTTGGTGGGTGGGAGCCGAATTGGGAGGCGGGTGGGCGGCCATCGGTGTGCCGCGTGACGTCAAGGGGGGCGGGATCGGGGGCGGGACCGTCGGGGGCGCGCACGGGCGCGCGCGCGTGCACGGAGGGTGGCGGGCGGGCGCGTGCACGGGGCGGGAGCGGGTGGGAACCGCTACACTACGGAAAATATTTTAATAAAACCTGCCTAATCTTGTTTGTGCAAAAGCACAAAAAGCGATCGTGGAGGGGTGGGGGGGTTGGTTTGTGTGTGGGGAAGCTACAATACAGAAACTTTCAACAAATTAAAAAAACAAACAATTTTTTCTTCTAAACTGGGTACTGGCAGACAGCTGCCAGTACCCAAGATGGCGCCCATTAAGTTAGAGTGGGAGGGGATAGAGCTGTTTGGGGGGGGGGTCAGTGAGGTTGGGGGCTAAGGGGGGATAGTACACAGCAGCATATGTAAATATGCTTAAAAAAATCATTAAAAAAAATATATATATAGCTTTTATTTTAGTACTGGCAGACTTTCTGCCAGTACTTAAGATGGCGGGGACAATTGTGGGGTGGGGGAGGGAAGAGAGCTGTTTGGGAGGGATCAGGGGGTCTGATGTTTCAGGTGGGAGGCTGAGCTCTACACTAAATCTAATATTAACCCTGCAAGCTCCCTACAAGCTACCTAATTAACCCCTTCACTGCTAGCCATAATACACGTGTGATGCGCAGCGGCATTTAGCGGCCTTCTAAATACCAAAAAGCAACGCCAAAGCCATATATGTCTGCTATTTCTGAACAAAGGGGATCCCAGAGAAGCATTTACAACCATTTGTGCCATAACTGCACAAGCTGTTTGTAAATGATTTCAGTGAGAAACCTAAAATTGTGAAAAATTTTACGTTTTTTTTAATTTGATCGCATTTGGCGGTGAAATGGTGGCATGAAATATACCAAAATGTGCCTAGATCAATACTTGGGGTTGTCTACTACACTACACTAAAGCTAAAATTAACCCTACAAGCTCCCTACATGCTCCCTAATTAACCCCTTCACTGCTGGGCATAATACACGTGTGGTGCGCAGTGGCATTTAGTGGCATTCTAATTACCAAAAAGCAACACCAGAGCCATATAAGTCTCCTATTTCTGAACAAAGGGGATCACAGAGAAGAATTTACAACCATTTGTGCCATAATTGCACAAACTATTTGTAAATAATTTCAGTGAGAAACCTAAAGTTTGTGAAAAAAATTGTGAAAAAGTGAACGATTTTTTTTTATTTGATCGCATTTGGTGGTGAAATGGTGGCATGAAATATACCAAAATTGGCCTAGATCAATACTTTGGGTTGTCTACTAAAAAAAAATATATACATGTCAATGGATATTCAGGGATTCCTGAAAGATATTAGTGTTCTAATGTAACTAGCGCTAATTTTGAAAAAAAAGTGGTTTGCAAATAGCAAAGTGCTACTTGTATTTATTGCCCTATAACTTACAAAAAAGCAAAGAAGATGTAAACATTGGGTATTTCTAAACTCAGGACAAAATTTAGAAACTATTTAGCATGGGTGTTTTTTGGTGGTTGTAGATGTGTAACAGATTTTGGGGGTCAAAGTTAGAAAAAGTGTTTTTTTTTTCAATTTTTCCTCATATTTTATAATTTTTTTATAGTAAATTATAAGATATGATGAAAATAATGGTATCTTTTGAAAGTCCATTTAATGGCGAGAAAAACGGTATATAATATGTGTGGGTACAGTAAATGAGTAAGAGGAAAATTACAGCTAAACACAAACACCGCAAAAATGTAAAAATAGCCTTGGTCCCAAACGGACAGAAAATGGAAAAGTGCTGCGGTCATTAAGGGGTTAAGTAATTCTGAGAGACTGTCAAAATCACTTATATCTGTGCAGTTTTTTTTGAATGCACAGAAACTGCCCTTTCGGGATATTATCTATCCACTTCCTATGACGACAGCTCGTGAAATGTATATAACTATTTGCGTCGATTTGTTTGAAAAATGTTCTAGCACTAAGTTTATCCTCTTTTACATTGATTTCTAAATCTAGAAAATTAATAGTGAATCTATTGCTCACACTTGTGAATTTGAGATTTACTTGATTGGTGTTCATATCTGTCACAAAGTCATCAAACGATGAATCACTTCCCTGCCAAATCATAATAATATCGTCGATATAACGTCTATAGGTCACCAGGCTTGCTGCAAGAGGGTTATTTTGTAAAAAAAAGGTGTTCCCAATAACCCATAAATAAATTGGCATAACTTGGAGCAAACCTGGTGCCCATAGCTGTCCCTCTCTCTTGATTGTAAAAATTGCCATTATAGAAGAAAAAATTATGAGATAAAATAAAATGAATGGCTTCTAAAATGAAGCATTTTTGCTCATATTTTAACGATGTGTCCTGTTCTAAAAAGAAATTGATGGCCTTTAATCCATCCTTATGATCAATGCAAGTATAAAGAGATGTCACGTTGCAGGTGGCCAACAAATAATTACCCTGCCACGTGACATCACTAATTAAATTTAGAACATCTGTAGAATCTTTTAAAAAAGACGGAAGCTGTTTTACAAATTTCTGCAAAAAAAATATCCAAATATTCTGATAGATTGGCTGTTAGAGAACCGACCCCCGAAATGACAGGCCTACCTGGGGGATTAGACAAATTTTTATGAATTTTTGGCAAACAATAAAGGAGAGATATCCTAGGATGTTTTGGTAAGAGATATTCTTGTTCTTTTAAATTTAGAATTCCCTCTTCTCTTGCTTTATCTAAGATTCGTGTCAAATCTATTTTGTACTTATTAGTTGGATCATTAGATAACTTTTTATATGTCTGCTGATCAGAAATAATATTATCACACATTAATAAATAGTCTACACTGTCCATGATCACAATCCCGCCGTCCTTGTCAGCAGGCTTAATGATAATATTTTTATTGTCCTCAAGATCTTTAATAATTCTTAACTGTTTTTTTGTTAAGTTATTGATAGTGGGTTTGAGTTTTTTTTCAAGTAAATTTTCCTTATCTCATTCCAGCCTCATCCTGTGACAACTTGTTGTTGGGCTTGTCGAGTTAATCCACCCCAATTGCATCTGGATATCATATGTTCTTTTATATTGTTTTTAATTGTGCCTCATATTGTGTTTTAACTGTTTTTTATCCATTAATACTGTTCATTTGTTCACATGTGTTGACTTATCGATACTTGGAACGTATCAACTTATTGTTCTTATTGTTGCCAATGTATACTACACTTTGTTTCTGTGCCTCATCAATGCATATGACACTGTATATATGTTGTACATTTATATTGCTCTACATTTGTATTGCTCAATATTCTCATATTACTGTTTATCAATATTAAATATATGCAGATTCTGCACACTATATTTCCTTGATCACTTTTTCAAGCCAAGTTTGGCTTTATACACCACACTGTTTTTTATTATTTCACATTATTTGTTATTTTACACGTACACTTTATCACAATCTATTTTAAGCTTTCATTAGCGCCTATGATCTAAGATTTTTTTGGTTTTGGTTTTTGGCCAAATTTTTCTTACACACTTTCACAATCACTTAGAGGCTGGGGAGCCCTTTTATTTTTCATAGGCTTAATTGGGTTTTACAGCGCAGTAACCAATATTTTTTGCACCCACAGATTTACCTATTTGTAAACCACCTCCAGTATATATCGGCTGATATGCCTCTTTTTCTGTGACAACCGGGTTGGGACCTAATAATATACGTTTATACACTCAGGGAGCAGTCATTCTTATATGTTGTTTAGTTGTTTTTAAATGTTTGTGTATTCACATTTTTATGTCAATTTTAAGTAAAAGTTAAGTTTTATTATTAATCCGGTTAACCCCATGCTCTCTATTAGTTTTGGTATAAAGTATCACCCCCCCCCCCCTATAGTATCTAAGTGTGCCATATAGTGTTTATTCTACTTTTTCCTTAGTCATCAGATATGTGTCTTGGAAGACTCATTGGAAGAAATGTTAAACCCTCAGCCACTTCCTTTACTCATTGTATAATGAATATAGAGACCCCTGTGCTGTTATTTTTGTTACCATATATACCACAATGACTTATTTCCTTTTTAAGTCAATTAAAAAAGAAGTGACCTTTACATTTTATCATTGTCGTCTAACCAAAGCCTTAAACAGCCAAAAAGCATATTCAGTAGACAGTGTAATCTCTCCTAACAGGTAAAAATAATTTTCATAAATAGAAATCATAAGATCAGAAAACTCAACAATTTATAGGTCTGGTGTGCAATAAATATAGATACAATGGTCCCAATAATGCATGTAAAATATCCAGTACATTGCAATAATACAAGTACATAAGGAAATAAATGCTTAGTCTAGGATTAACATTCAACCAACATAACTTCATTACCCCCGATACCTATTTTTATCAAATAAAACACAGACACCAATATGGAAGGTAAAAGACCAAAAGTGGTTGTATTTATTTAAGGTCATCTTTAAACCAATTGTTATAAATGACTAAAAATTATATATATATATATATATATATATATATATTAAACATGGTGGCAATTGAGTCCCTAACAACTTAACTCAAAGCTAAAGAGGTAAAGGCCTCTAGTTATCAAGCCGTCAAGCGCAAAAATGCTGGAATTCCGCAGCATATTTGTGGCAAGGCTGATTCGCCTTAGTTATCAAGCCCTACAGCCCGGCAAAAGTAGAATATAGTGACGTAACCTACGATCCACCAGACTCAGTCTGACACAGATCGATGGTTACGTCACTCCAGATGTTCCGAACGCAAGTTCGGTACAATCTGACTACTTTTGGTAGTTATCAAACTACTACCAGGTACGCTTGCCACTATTCCGGGCCAGAGTACCTGGATTTCAATCCGCCGCCCTGGAGGTGGCGGATCCCATAGGAATCAATGGGAATCTGACCATAGCGAAAGCTCATGTTCGCTGCTGCCCGATATCCCATTGATTCCTATGGGAGATGTCTGCACCTAACACCCTAACATGTACCTCGAGTCTAAACACCCCTAATCTGCCCCCCCCTACACCGCCGCAACTAAATAAACTTATTAACCCCTAAACCGCCGCTCCCGGACCCCGCCGCAAATATAATAAACATGTTAACTCCTAAACCGCCGCTCTGGGACCCCGCCGTCACCTACCTAATCTGCCGCCCCCTATACCGCCGCCACCTACATAAACTTATTAACCCCTATCCTGCGGATCCCGAACCCCGCCGCAACTAAATAAATTGTTTAACCCCTAAACCGCCGCTCCCGGACCCCGCCGCCACCTATATTAAAGTTATTAACCCCTATCCTGCCCCCCTATACCGCCGCCACCTATATTAAAATTATTAACCCCTAAACCTAAGTCTAACACTAACCCCCCCTAACTTAAATATTATTTTAATAAATCTAAATAATATTACTCGTTTTAACTAAATTAATCCTATTTAAAACTAAATACTTACCTGTAAAATAAACCCTAAGATAGCTACAATATAACTAATAATTACATTGTAGCTATTTTAGGATTTATTTTTATTTTACAGGCAACTTTGTATTTATTTAACTAGGTACAATAGCTATTAAATAGTTATTAACTATTTAATACCTACCTAGCTAAAATACTTACAAAATTACCTGTAAAATAAATCCTAACCTAAGTTCCAATTAAACCTAACACTGCACTATCATTTAATTAATTAAATAATTTAATTACAATTACCTAAAATTGAATTAAATTAAATAAACTAAACTATAGTACAAAAAAAACACTAAATTACAGAAAATAAAAAAGAATTACAAGAAGTTTAAACTAATTACACCTAATCTAAGCCCCCTAATAAAATAATAAAGCCCCCAAAATAAAAAAAATGCCCTACCCTATTCTAAATTACAAAGTAACCAGCTCTTTTACCAGCCCTTAAAATGGCTTTTTGCGGGGCATTGCCCCAAAGTAATCAGCTCTTTTACCTGTAAAAAAAAATACAACCCCCCCAACATTAAAACCCACCATCCACATACCCCTACTCTAAAACCCACCCAAACCCCTCTTAAAAAAAAACTAACACTAACCCCCTGAAGATCACCCTACCCTGAGCCGTCTTCACCCAACCGGGCCGAAATCTTCATCCAAGTGGCGCAGAACAGGTTTTCCATCCAGCAGAAGTCTTCATCCAGGCGGCGTCTTCAATCTCCATCCATCCGGAGCGGAGCGGAGCCATCTTCCAAGGAGCCGACGCGGAGCCATCCTCTTCAACCGACGACTGAACGATGAATGACGGTTCCTTTAAGGGACGTCATCCAAGATGGCGTCCCTCAAATTCCGATTGGCTGATAGGATTCTATCAGCCAATCGGAATTAAGGTAGGAAAAATCTGATTTGCTGATTAAATCAGCCAATAAGATTGAAGTTCAGTCCGATTGGCTGATCCAATCAGCCATTCGGATTGAGCTTGCATTCTATTGGCTGATTGGAACAGCCAATAGAATGGTAGAACAAAGTAATAAAAAGACACATAAGAGACATGTAGAACAATCCTATTTAATGAGAAATCAGTTATGGTCTGTGGTTTTTAACAAAGCAATAGGTACTGCGCAACATTTCAGCATATCTGTTAAAAATAGTGACTGCTGGCCACACGGGGATTCTCATAAACTTAAATTTTCTTCTATGAAAATCAATTGATTCTTTCAATATAAATATTCAAAGGGCAGCGTGTCTAGTGTGTGTAGGGGAACATTTGTTCTACAATTCGAATTTCAAAATTCCAATATTCCCCCAATCCTACTGATCATGGCCCAAATTACAAGTGGAGCTCTAATGAAAGCGCGGGCAGCAATAGCAATATCATTTGACAGTGTAAAAATTAGAGTGCAAAGTGATATTACAAGTCCATGGTAAATCAGATTTAACAGAGAAGGTTTAGTGCGGCCTATATCCTTTTAGTGCCCCTTATACTTTCAATGGATATGGCAGCCACTAAATACTGCATATATTAAAAGTTGAAAGTTATGGCTTGCACTTAAGCGAAAGCCAAAATAGTGTTAGAATATTTAGCATGAACTGGAAGTAAAGTGTAAGGGTTCAAAAAACACATGTAAAACATATTAAAATAAAGTATTACACTCATACAAACAAATTAAATAATATATATTTATTATTGAAAAATAAATATATATGTGTCTGTTTGTGTCTAAATATGTGTATGTGTGTATGTATATATGTGTATACGCCTAAATATGTGTATCCATGTGTTTATATGTGTATATATATGAACACATACATACATACATAAAAATACATACATACACACATAGCTATATATATATATATATATATATATATATATATATATATATATATATATATATATATACACACACACTTTTAAGCCATTCAGAGTCAAATACAGTGTAATATAAAATATCATTTATTAAAAAGTTTTATTGTTTTTATGTGTTATTAAATAGAAATTATTGAAATTCCTATATTCTTTACTTAGAAGAAAATGTTATTTTTATTTTCAAAAATATACGTAAATATATATCTGTATATACAATATGTATCTATACATACAATATATATCTGTACATACAATGTATATCTATACATACAATATATAGCTCTATACATACAATATATAGCTCTATACATACAATATATATCTGTACATACAATATATATCTGTACATACAATATATATCTATACATACAATGTATATCTGTACATACAATATATATCTATACATACAATGTATATTTGTACATACAATATATATCTATACATACAATGTACGTATATCTATACATACAATGTATATCTATACATACAATATATATCTATACATACAATATACAAATGTACATACAATATATATCTATACATACAATATATATCTGTACATACAATATATATCTATACATACAATATAAATCTGTACATACAATGTATATCTATAAATACAATATATATCTGTGCATACAATATATATATGTACATACAATGTCTATCTATACATAAAATATATATCTGTACATACAATATATATCTGTACATACAATATATATCTATACATACAATATATATCTGTACATACAATATAATCTTTACATACAATATATATCTATACATACAATATATATCTATACATACAATGTATATCTGTACATACAATATATATCTATACATACAATATATATCTGTACATACAATATATAGCTCTATACATACAATATATATATCTGTACATACAATATATATCTATACATGCATTATATATCTGTACATACAATATATATCTATACATACAATATATATTTCTATACATACAATATATATCTGTACATACAATATATATCTATCTATACATACATTATATATCTGTACATACAGTATATATCTATACATACAATATATATCTATACATACAATGTATATCTGTACATACAATTTATATCTATACATACAATATACGTATATCTGTACATCATACAATATATATATGTACATACAATGTATATCTATACATATAATATATATCTGTACATACAATATATATCTGTACATACAATATATATCTATACATACAATGTATATCTATTCATACAATATATATCCGTACATACAATATATATCTATACATACAATATATATCTATACATACAATATATATCTGTACATACAATATATATCTATACATACAATATATATATCTGTGCATACAATGTATATCTAGACATACAATATATATCTATACATACAATGTATATCTGTACATACAATTTATATCTATACATATATATATATATATATATATATATATATATATACATACAATGTATATCTGTACATACAATTTATATCTATACATACAATATATATATATGTTTAATAGCGGAGGGGACGCAATTGCTATGAGCTTTTTTAGAAACAAAGAGTAACCAACCAGTTGGCTTCTAGGCTAATACTGGTATGGTCTAGAGTATATCAAATATTTGGTGCAGACCCTTATGTAAAATAGATGAGTTTATGTAGAGAGAATAAATCCTGGAAACAAAAGAAAGACCAGGATAAAAGACAGGGTCTTTTATCCTGGTCTTTCTTTTGTTTCCAGGATTTATTCTCTCTACATAAACTCATCTATATATATATATATATGTACATACAATGTATATCTGTACATACAATTTATATCTATACATACAATACATATATATATATATATATATATATATATATATATATATATATATGTACATACAAGGTATATCTATACATATAATATATATCTGTACATACAATATATATCTGTACATACAATATATATATATGTGTACATACAATGTATATCTATACATACAATATATATCTGTACATACAATATATATCTATACATACAATATATAGCTCTATACATACAATATATATATCTATACATACAATATATATCTGTACATACAATATATATCTATACATACAATATATATCTATACATACAATGTATATCTATACATACAATATATATCTATACATACAATATACAAATGTACATACAATATATATCTATACATACAATATATATCTGTACATACAATATATATCTATACATACAATATAAATCTGTACATACAATGTATATCTATAAATACAATATATATCTGTGCATACAATATATATATGTACATACAATGTCTATCTATACATAAAATATATATCTGTACATACAATATATATCTGTACATACAATATATATCTATACATACAATATATATCTGTACATACAATATAATCTTTACATACAATATATATCTATACATACAATATATATCTATACATACAATGTATATCTGTACATACAATATATATCTATACATACAATATATATCTGTACATACAATATATAGCTCTATACATACAATATATATATCTGTACATACAATATATATCTATACATGCATTATATATCTGTACATACAATATATATCTATACATACAATATATATTTCTATACATACAATATATATCTGTACATACAATATATATCTATCTATACATACATTATATATCTGTACATACAGTATATATCTATACATACAATATATATCTATACATACAATGTATATCTGTACATACAATTTATATCTATACATACAATATACGTATATCTGTACATCATACAATATATATATGTACATACAATGTATATCTATACATATAATATATATCTGTACATACAATATATATCTGTACATACAATATATATCTATACATACAATGTATATCTATTCATACAATATATATCCGTACATACAATATATATCTATACATACAATATATATCTATACATACAATATATATCTGTACATACAATATATATCTATACATACAATATATATATCTGTGCATACAATGTATATCTAGACATACAATATATATCTATACATACAATGTATATCTATACATACAATATATATCTATACATACAATGTATATCTGTACATACAATTTATATCTATACATATATATATATATATATATATATATATATACATACAATGTATATCTGTACATACAATTTATATCTATACATACAATATATATATATGTTTAATAGCGGAGGGGACGCAATTGCTATGAGCTTTTTTAGAAACAAAGAGTAACCAACCAGTTGGCTTCTAGGCTAATACTGGTATGGTCTAGAGTATATCAAATATTTGGTGCAGACCCTTATGTAAAATAGATGAGTTTATGTAGAGAGAATAAATCCTGGAAACAAAAGAAAGACCAGGATAAAAGACCCTGTCTTTTATCCTGGTCTTTCTTTTGTTTCCAGGATTTATTCTCTCTACATAAACTCATCTATATATATATATATGTACATACAATGTATATCTGTACATACAATTTATATCTATACATACAATACATATATATATATATATATATATATATATATATATGTACATACAAGGTATATCTATACATATAATATATATCTGTACATACAATATATATCTGTACATACAATATATATATATGTGTACATACAATGTATATCTATACATACAATATATATCTGTACATACAATATATATCTATACATACAATATATAGCTCTATACATACAATATATATATCTATACATACAATATATATCTGTACATACAATATATATCTATACATACAATATATATCTATACATACAATGTATATCTATACATACAATATATATCTATACATACAATATATATCTGTACATACAATATATATATGTACATACAATATATACAGTATCTATACATACAATATATATCTGTACATACAATATATATCTATACATACAATATATATCTGTACATACAATATATATCTATACATACAATATATATCTGTACATACAATGTATATCTGTACATACAATATATATCTATACATACAATGTATATTTGTACATACAATATATATCTATACATACAATATATATCTGTACATACAATATATATCTATACATACAATATATATCTGTACATACAATATATATCTGTACATACAATATATATCTATACATACAATATATATCTGTACATACAATATATATCTATACATACAATATATATCTGTACATACAATATATATCTATACATACAATATATATCTGTACATACAATGTATATCTACAAGTGCATATTGAACTGTTTTTGTTATTTTTTTATTTTTTTTAAGTGTTTTTTTTTTTCACTTTAACTTTCACACAGAATTTCCTGGCCAGAGCATACAATATAATCACTACAACTTTAACAGTTCTGGACTCTTGGGAATTTATTTTCAACTCAAGCAATTGAGAAAACCAAATGTGCTAATGCTGGGCTTTTCTATCTTGAGTATAGACTCTTTCTACTAAAAGGCATATAAGCTGAGTGACTAGATAATGAGCACAAAGTAAACTAGACAAATTACCAAATCACTAAACTGGCCCCAATTCTAAAGTAAGAATAGATCTAATTGGTGTTTCACAACGTTGCTTTCTGATACTCAAACATACTTGCTGCCTTGCCCTCTGCCAATATTGCCTGTAATTTTGATTATTTTAGTAACATTTCTGGGGAAAATATAAACAACAAAATGGTCACCGAGAATATCTGAGTATGGTCCATGAGTCCTCTCACTGAAACAAGGATAGTTTTAGTAGAAGCATTTTTGCAATGCACGGGTGCTGAATAAATGCTTATATTCCAAATTCAAATGTACCAATGTGTATATCAGTAGCGGGCTGGAATGTGCCTTTAATCAACTAGGAATAATGCAAAATCCAACTAGCCAAACTTATACATAATGTTAAACCTAATGCTGCCAACATTCCACCTGGGTTTAACATAAACCATTTTATATTTGATTTCAATCTTTAAGAATAATATGCAGAGAGCTGAATGCTGAATGAATGCATAATGTGTTTTTAAGAAATAGTGGTATAATGTGAAAAGCAGAATCTTACCACTAGATGTCAGTAGTTGCCCCATCAGATGGTAATATAAAATGATAAATCGTATATATTTTTGTTATATTCCACACAGTCATTGGTTGCACACTCTAGTGAATTATTTATAACTGTCCTTAATTGGCCACAGCAGAGAAGGTAACCTAAGTTACAACATGGCACCATTGTTTTATATACTCTAAAAATGTTACACTTATTTTGTCAATATTTAAACAGATAATGAAACTTTTAAAATTACATCTACATCTTATTCTCAGACTAATCTTTTCTCTGAATGCATCATTCTATCTAGCATTGATTTAGTGTTTAATGTCCCTTTATTTACTTTAAAGCCTGTTGCATATTACTTTAAAGGGACATGAAACCCTAAAATGTTCTTTCATGATTCAGACAGAGAATACAGTTTTGAAAAAAAAGCTAATTTACATCTCTTATCAAATGTGCTTTGTTCTCATGGGACTCTTTAAAGAAGGGCATACTTAAAGCTCATTCATGACACAACTCAACCTCACCTACAACCTAGACTTGATCCTATCTGCAGCCCCGCCCACAAAATGCCAGTAGCCACCACCCACAAGTTCACTTATTCCAGTAAGCCCCTAGGAAATGAATGAGAGGTATAGGGTGGGGTCTGTGGTTGTGAAATTGTAATGTTCTATCTATGCCTATCTATTAATATATAACCATAAGGGATAAACCTCCTATTACGGCATTTTGTTTACTAACTTAGCCAACACTATAAATAAAACACATACAACTGCTTTGGGAAAAAGACCAGTCGCGGTCACGTTTATTAAAACGTAAACTTTATCAACTATTTAATAGTTTAGGCAACTTTTCAATAATTTGAACTTTGTAAAAGATGTAAATTCATTGGCGGCACATAAAAACTAACTAATCCCTACCGACAGATGGTCAAGGCCCCTTTCGGTACCTTCAGCGTGGCATGGATTGCTCAGGCTCATTAGCAGAGAGAGATGGTTGTTAGCTTAGAGATCTTTGCCCAGCAATTTGTCAAGGAGGGCAACCCCTAGGCCGGCACCTAGTGGGCATCACCCCTCCCCATTTTCAAGGCCGTCACTCTTCATTCTGACTGCTTGCTCCAGGACCATGACCGACAGCCTAGCTAGTGTATAAAACCACCAACCCAGTTGAGTGACCCTTGCCAACGTGCCATTCAACCCGCTGAGCAAGGGTGGAGGTCTAAGTTAAAACCTGGCTTAGAGAGCTAGTTCAACTAAACCTACTCACGACAGGGGATAGACCTAACCAATAAGACACCATTACCACCTTGCCGCCAACATCTGCTTCCCAAGGGGATGGGTGGGTGGGAAAAGAGGCTGGAACCACTGCAACATGGACCTATAAAGGTAAGCACACTCTCCGCCCCTCCAGTTGCAACAAAGTAACAAACATACACATAGTAAACTCCAGACTTCAATTCAGTTATCCCATAATTTTGTTACAGGTCCACTAGAGGGCCCTCCACTTTCATAAGGGACAAACCTCCTATTACGTCCTTTTGTTTACTAACTTAACCAACACTATAAATAAAACACATACAACTGTTTTGGGAAAAAGACCGGTCACAGTTACGTTTATTAAAGTGCAAACTTTATCAACTATTTAATAAATTAGGCAACTTTTTGTAAAAGTTCTAAATTTGTTGGCGGCACTTAAAAACTAACTAACCCCAACCGACAGATAGTCAAGGCCCCTTTCGGTACCTGCAGCGTGGCATGGATTGCTCAGGCTCATTAGCAGAGAGAGATGGTTGTTAGCTTAGAGATCTTTGCCCAGCAATTTGTCAAGGAGGGAAACCCCTAGGCCAGCACCTAGTGGGCATCACCCCTCCCCGTTTTCAAGGCCGTCACTCTTCATTCTAACTGCTCGCTCCAGGGCCATGATCGACCGCCGCAAGAGGAAACTGAGTGTAACTTTTGCCGCCAACCTTAACTGACCTTATATAACTTAATAATAATCAAAACTGCTCTCTTCTCAAAGAAGACAGAAACATATCCAGCCCTTCGTAAGTCAAGTGAACACCATCAGGGCGATATAAGGCTTTTTTGTCAGCCGTAATACAATCATGCCTAATGATAAATCCTGACAAGGCCGTGACTGTTCTTCCCACCTCCCCTGTTCTTCCCACCTCCCTGTTCACTTTTTTTGCGCACATTATAAGCTGCCCTTTGTGAAACCATGTACATCCAACGCAGTCGTGTGACCACATTGGGCCACCCCACTCTAACACCCGGCAGCCAAGCATACAGCTATTTGACATTAGAGACCATTTGTTTTATAAGATCTAATGTAGGGAGGGATCCCATATCATTTCCTCCTTAGGTGTAGGACTATAATGTTAGGAAGACCCCCACCTCCTGTGAGCTTCTTGCAGAAGTGAAAGCAACTCATTCAAGGTTAGGCCCCTGTGGCCCAGCCAACAAACGCTAGCCTTAGCAGAAGGAAAGCCGAGTTGCTGCCCGTCCGGTGATCGCAGAGCCCTGATCGCGGCCCAATGCATAAACAAGTGCCCTACAATCCATATGTGAACTGGTGAAGAGCCCTTACCTAGAACAACATCCTATATATACTCTCATCTTGGAACTTTCAAACAACAATACCGGACAACAATAAACATGATAAAGCTTAAAGGGACACTGAACCCAAAGTTTCTTTCATAATTCAGATAGAGCATGCAATTTTAAGCAACTTTCTAATTTACTTCTATTATCAATTTTTCTTTGTTCTAAGAGATCTTAGCTAAGGAGCCAGCAAATTTTTGATTCTGCACCATGGACAGCACTTGTTTATTGGTGCTGTCCAATCAGTAAGGACAACCCAGGTTGTTCACCAAAAATGGGCCGGCATCTAAACTTACATTCTTGCTTTTCAAATAAACATACCAAGAGAATGAAGACAATTTGATAATAGGAGTAAATTAGACAGTTGCTTAAAATTGCATGCTCTAACTGAATCACGAAAGAAAAATTTTGGGTTCAATGTCCCTTTAACAAAAACTTAGCCCTCCCTGGAAGGACTATCTGTCTTTAATTGCCTAATGTACAGTTTATATCGCCCCAATCACTAACGCCCTAATAATTTGATTTCCCCAGATGAAGAACCCTTTGACACAGCGCTAGTAGCCGCTCCAATCCTAAATGAGTGTGGGGCAACCCGCTATGTATCTAACCCACATGCAGCTGATGCTAACGACAGCACCTTTTTAATTGAAATACCGACAATGCAGAGGAATCCTCATGGACAAAGAGTTCCTTTGGCCCTGCCGGCCTGACCTTTAAGTAGTTTTCTGCATTACCTAGCGGGCAGCACTCTGGTAGCTCATGCCTGCATAAAGGAAGCCAAGCACCTTTTCCTTCTTGATCCGTTTGAGACCGTGGAATGAATAAAAGCATCCCATCCTCAGAGGCCCTTACATGCTCAAGCTGAATGCCTCCCCTTCCTCCCACTTTAGCTGAAGACACCAATTCCCCCACTCTCAGTGCTCCTGTTAATGCGGGAGATGACATTCTGCTGCCACTGCGTCTATCTTAATCCCCAGGAGTGTTAGACATGTGCAGGGGCCCTGAGTTTTGTCCTCCACAAGTGGTACTCCAAACGCAGAAGTCACAGTTCTCATTAGCTTATCACATTCTGAAGTACCTGCTCTTCCTATTAACATGAAGTCATTTAAATAATGGGCCAACGTCCCCTCTTCCAAAGACTCCTGTACCACCCAATGTTAGAATGAGCTAAAGCACTCAACAGAGCACATGACAGGGAACAGCCCATTGGTAGGCATCTATCAACGTAGTACCCCCATCAACTTTCAAACCCATGAGTTTAAAGGCAGACAGATGCAATGGAAGCAATCTGAAAGCAGATTCTATATCTAGCTTGGCCAACAGCACACTTCTTCCTGCCCCCGCCTCGTCAAAGACTGATAGTTTACCGAGCTAAAAGCTGGGTCTATCGCATCATTGACCGATGCGCCCTTTGGGTATGAAAGGTGGTGTATCAACCTAAATGTGCCTGTGTCTTTTTTGGGAACCAATCCCAGTGGCGAGACCACCAAATCTGGGAATGGTTGCTCTTGAAAGGGTCCCACTGCCCTCCCTAGAGCCACTTCTTTGCTAATTTCTCGCGTACCACCAAAGGGAATTCATATGCAGATTTGAGGTTGCGATGAACCGAGGACCCTATAAACAAAATGTTGTACTGGAATCCAAAAACCCTCAAGCAACCCGGACCGTAGGACCCCAGTAGCTTCCCTGTCAGGGTAGTGTGCCAACCACGGGATCATAACATCTGGCTTAAGAGGCGTTGGGGCCTTTATTACCAGGCCTCACCTCTTGCTCCTGCCTTGTCGGATCCTTGTTCCTTCCTTCTGGTGCATTCCACTCCAGGGTGGGGGCTGCCACAGTATTTACAGATGTGACGAAAGGAGCAATTTGCTCCCCTTTCACACTGTTTATCCTGGTACTTTCAACACTCCCTGCCCTGCCTCTTTTAGAGAGGAAAGGAGCGCAAAGGTCCCAGCTTCGTACTTGCAGGGGGTGAGGGGGATCGCTCCGATCCCAGCTTCGACAGCAGATGCATATCCTGTGTGCCAAAGTGGAGTAAAGAATTTCCTATCATCCTTCTGTGGATGGCCATATCGTACTACAGTCAAACGTCATCTTTAAAATGTTTGTGTATACTATCAATTGTGTCTGCGTATTTGTAGAGGTTATGCCCCTGTTCTGGCCACTAGTCCACATAGCAGGTAGCCATAACCCTAAAGCACCTTTGACACTCTTTGTATGTCTCTGGCCACCTGACTCTCTTGGGGGCAGTGCCATCTTCTGCCCTTTCTTTGTTCCTGTATGCTTCAGCTGACAGTTCAAAGATATTGACATACCGCCCTTCCTGTATCTTTTTAATAACTTTGGATATTTAAATGTACATACAGGGAATGCACCAGACAAGGGTAGGTGTCCCCTTGAGCTGCCACTTTTCTAGATACTGGAAGCCCTGCACCTGCAACACAATACACTACTAATTGCTGACCTTTTCCCACTAGCCCCAGTTCCTTTCCACTCTCTGAGTCTGACCCACTGGATGATGAGCTCAAATCAGCATGTGTGTGCATAGGGATCATTAACTCACCATTCACGGCTGCCTGCCCTGTTGTTCCAGACATAGATGGCCCGCCACTGCTGTAGCTGGTATTCCTGCTGTCTGTTGTGTTGCGGCACCTGCTTGATGGCTTTCCTCCCCTATGGGTGTACTGGCTGATGTATTCATTACTCCCTGTGAAGTAACAGAAAGATGGGGAGTACTCTGGAAGAGTATGGGGCTCCATTGGGGCACATCCCTTCTGCAAGACCCTGCCCCATGCTCCAGCTCATACCCATAGCAGCAGCCACAAACCTTTGCCAGTCCAAATTCCCAACATTCATACTGGGCCCATGACTGCCCCAAGCACCTGCTGGCCCTGACCCTTGAGTTCCTGTGTTCACAATCACACCACCTCCTCCACTAATGCTAGGCACACCAAAGCTGCTAGCCTGACCTGTGATTTAAGAGTTAACACCTGTAAACTGCTCAGGTTACGAACAATACGATTCCCTGCCATCAGTGACTCATTAACATTCATACTGCTCATACTTGTGTGCATTACGCTCTCAGCATTCTGCATGTTCATCACATTTCTGCTATCTAATTGATCATTCAAGCCTATCTGACTCTCTGCTGCATTGAGCTTCAGAATCTTGCACACTCCCAAATGCTACATTTGTGCCTGAAACTCTGCTCGCTATTTGCAATTCATTGTTCCTCATGGATCCCACATTGGCCACGCCCTGCCCTGAGCTCTTTGCTGGACCTCTTGTTGCAGGCCCCACCACTATTTCCTGTCGGCCTGCCCTCACCCCTGGAGGGCTACCCTCTTCCTGGAGCCTCCCCAACTTACTGAGGGCTCCGTGAGGTGAATGTAATCTGCTCTGTGTCCACCGCCTCCCATGAATGTGGCCACAATCATCACTGCTCTCTGCGTCTGACGGTGATGATACGTGCCCCATGTCAGATGAGGGGGCATGTCACCCAACCAGGCCCCATTAGGCTCGATGCCTCATCCCTTGACCCTGTGCCCTCCAACCCAGCTACAGTCTCTGCCAGAGCTGACAGCTGCCAGGGACTGGGCCAAGGCCAGAACGGCAGCAAGGGTAGCTGGGGGAAGTAGCATGCTGTGTGCTATGCATGTGTGCAGCTTGGGGGATAGGTAAGCCTGGGGACTGAGATTGTAAGGTCACCTGGGCCACTGGTTGTGTGAGGCCTGAATGAAATGTGGGGGCAGTATCAACTTGTATGCCCGTGCTACGCCCAGAAACCACCTCCACTGTACTTACTGGATGTGGACTAGTGCTAGTGCCACCACCCTTCCCAACATTTTTGATAACCCTGGATATGTGTGCTACAGGGTAGCGGGGTTGGGGTGTTGGTGGTACAACCTCACTGCTATCTGAACTTCCCACGCTTTCCCTTGCAGGCCCTCTTCTCCCTGTGGATCCCTCCGTCTCCTCTCTGTACCACCTGGAAGCTCTCCTAAAACGATCCATGCTGGCTTCAAGAAAAATTCCTCGTCACAGAACAAAATCCTCTTGAAGTCTGGAAGCAGGAAAAGAGGCCGGAACCACTGCAACATGGACCTATAAAGGTAAGCACACTCTCCACCTCCAGTTGCAACAAAGTAGCAAACACACACATAGCAAACTCCAGACTTCAATTCAGTTATCCCTTAATTTTGTTACAGGCCCACTAGGGGGCCCTCCAATGTCAAATCAGTTATGGTCTGATATAACTGGATAATTCATCAGAAAAGTTATTATTCTAGAAATGAAAACCATGATTTAATTTTGAACACAAAATGATATCATAAAATATTTACTTAAGGATTATAACAAATTTATTGCACTGTCATTAATTATTTATCCTATAATTGCTGTTTTATACCTAAGTAAATTGCGACAAAAGACCAATTTATCTAAACATTGTCTCTGTGATCTGTAAAAAATAACAGTGACAAGTAGATATAAATATGATCCCCGAATTTATATGTGAATTCTCATATACTCAAATTAATTTCTCACCAAAACCATTAAAGTAAGACATCACGATATGTGTTTTACATGAATCATATGTGTTAAACCATAAGCCACTTCCTTTAAATGAATAGTCTAGTCAAAATGAAACTTTCATGATTCAGATAGAGCAGAAATGTTAAGCAATTTTTGCTTCATTCTCTTGGAATCCTTTGTGGAATATCCTAACATAGGCTCAGGAGCTTGGAGCTGGTTGCTGATTGGTAGCTGCACATATATACCTCTTATAACTGGCTTACCAATGTAGTCAACTAGCTCCCAGTAGTGAATTGCTACTCCTTCAATAAAGTATACAAAAATAATTAAACAAATTTGAAAAACAAAGTAAATTGGAATTTTTTTCAAAATTGAATGTTCTATCTGAATCATAAAAGAAAATTTTTGGGTTTCATGTCCTTTTAATCATTATAAATTAATGTAGATACCATTGTGCTATTATAGTAAACACATATACCACAAAGACCCCCTCCCCCCCCCCCACCTCTGTACCTTGAGTGTTGTAAGAATTTTACATTTCCTGTAAAAGTCTTAAAAAGAAGTGACCCTTATAAAGATTTTACCAGAATCTTCTTCTTGAAAGCCTTATAGAGCCAGGAAGCGTATTCAGTAGACAGCGAATTTCTCCAAACCGGTAAGAATCATTTTTGTAACAAGAAATCAAAAGAACAGGCTCTTATTATGTACAAGAAAAGCAAGAAGAATACATGGCTGGTGTTCACACAATATAGATAAAATGGGTATAATATTGTATACAAACAATGTATTATACATTACAATAAATATAAGTATGATATCCTGTATTCAAATTAACTTTATAAATAATTCTGCTATAAATTTGTTATCTTATAGCTATCACTGTATAATGGGCACTTACACGTAATCCTGTCACATGAGCAGTCAGACAATTATTTTTAGTAAGCAACATTTTACTAATCATTAGGTAATGGGTAAAAGTTTTTCAGATCTGTTAATATTAATGATTGCTGGTAACAATTGTTTGTTTATGATTTTTAACTATAACATTTAAATATTCTTATGTTTATATTTGAATGATTATTCTCATAGACTCAATGTTCATCTATCTAATATTTTACATATTTACATATTTAAATGGAAGAACCGGTGTGTAAGACTAACATTTGTTCTACAATTCAAATGTCAAATTATCAGCGTTCTCCCTGTCCTCCACATCATATTGCTTTGGGTATGGAATTAATGTCTGTGCTTCTATTGTATTGATTTAGCCAATGAAGTGATTGTGTAGTGAAATAACAAACTATGCACATATTCTTATCCATGAATCAAAAAATTAGAGCTAGATTAAAAGTGGAGAGCTAATTTATTGTGTGCCCGCAAACTGGCAAATTTGCCTGTTTACGGGAGCACGATAAATATCCAGCTATTACAAGTGGCTGGTTATTGCTACCGCAAGCTTGCGGTAGCCATTAGTGCTCCAAAAATGAACCAGAGCTCAGACCTCTGGTTATTTTTTTTAAAAGTGCCCCAATTTCACCCTCAAAAAATGTGTAGTGCCTTTTTAAAAATTAAAAATTGTAGCATCTTCTATTTTATTTTTAACTAGTCCTAAAGCCTGTGTACACAGGCCATTTTTTGCAGTACAGTGGTCCCCCTCCTTGCTCTCCCTCCAGCCTCTCTTTTTCTCTCTCTCTCTCCCCCTCTCTTTTGCTCTTTCTCCCCCATCTCTTTTGCTCTCTCCCCCTTCTCTTTTGCGCTCTCTCTCTCCCATAGGTATATATATATATATATATATATGTTGTATATATACACAGAAATATATATAAGTGCTGTATATGTACATAGGTATATATATAAGTGTTATATATGTACACAGGAATATATATATATATATATATATATATATATATATATGTGCTGTATATCTACATAGGTATATATATATATATATATATATATATATAACTGCTGTATATTTACACTTGGATATATAAGTGACTCAGTAGTAAGTAATAGTAATAATATAAATGCTTCTCTGTTTAATGATTTTGAGGATAGATAGATAGATGAACATGCAACCTGCACTAATAAAATGCTCCCCTGCATTAAGATTGTGCACACCTATGTAAACACTGGCTGCTATGGGCTTCTCCAGTAGCTGGGCCCTGGTGCCACCGCACATGCTACACCACTGGTAGTTCCGCCCTTGAAGAGAAGGGCTTGTCAATCAACCTGGGTGAGTGAGTACCGAGTGACAACTCTCTGCCTCACTCCACAAGACTCTCCCCTAGTCTTCAAACTTTCAAGTGCTCCTTAAAGACTCTACAGTTCAGGGATGCATACAATATATGCTAACATTTTCTTATCTTACTTATTCTCCTCCTTTTGTCATCCCCTTGAACCCCCTTAGCATGTAATCCTACGAGCCCAGCTGTTTTGTAGATCACCTTCATGAGAGCTGATTTACAACATGTGCAACACTTGGCAGGACCCTCTATCCATTTGTCTCCCATTATTGAAAGTAGCATAATCAGGCCAGAACCACAGGTCTCCCAAGAAGCATCCACAGACTAATAAATTAGCCCTTTGCATCCAAAACTCCACCAGCATCTGATTACTCACCAAATAGACCACTAAATATTCCCCAAACACAGTAGCTTTGATGTATTGGCTGCTGTTTTAATTATCTTGAGAACTTGGAAATATTTTGGACAAATACAGTGATTGTACATGCATAACGTTTTGCTGATAACGCTTGTCAACTAATCAGTAGTGTAGCGAGAAGTGAATACGCTGTAACTGAGCACAACAATCCAACAGCACTTAGCCTAAATTTCAAATAAGCAATTGATTTTTTTTTTTTAATTCATAAATCTCCATTAATTTGCCAGCCACCCCTGTATCATGTGACAGCCATCAGCCAATCACAGCCTTATATGTATACACTGTGAACTCTTGCCCATGCTCAGTACGAGCTGATGCCTTATAAAGTGTGTATATAAAACGATTGAGTGCAATTTGATAATGGAAGTAAATTGCAAAGTCTTTTAAAACTGCTGCTCTATCTGAATCATGAAAGTTTTATTTTAACGTTAGTGTCCCTTTAAAATGGAAAACCTGTGGCCCTTCTAATGATTCAACCATTTAATGACATCACATCAAACTGTATGAAATAAGAAAATGTTTTTGAGGATGAGATTTAGATATTGGTGTCTGGTTTGTCATACTAGCTACAGGGCCCGTAGAAGCATTTGTGTAATCAGCTTGCATATGTTAGTCTAAACATAATCATCTTGCATGTGTTAGTCTAAACGTAATCAGCTTGTATGTGTTAGTCTAAACATAATCAGCTTGTATGTATTAGTCTAAACATAATCAGCTTGTATGTGTTAGTCTAAAGATATTTAGCTTGCATGTGTTAGTCTAAACATAATCAGCTTGTATGTGTTAGTCTAAACATAATCAGCTTGTAGGTGTTAGTCTAAACGTAATCAGCTTGTATGTGTTAGTCTAAACATAATCAGCTTGTATGTGTAAGTCTAAACATAATCAGCTTGCATGTGTTAGTCTAAACATAATCAGCTTGCATGTGTTAGTCTAAACATAATCAGACTATGTGTTAGTCTAAACATAATCCACTTGCATGTGTTAGTCTAAACATAATCAGGTTGTATGTGTAAGTCTAAACATAATCAGCTTGCATGTGCTAGTCTAAACATAATCAACTTGCATGTGTTAGTCTAAACATAATCAGCTTTATGTGTTAGTCTAAACATAATCAGCTTGTATGTGTAAGTCTAAACATAATCAGCTTGCATGTGTTAGTCTAAACATAATCAGCTTGCATGTGTTAGTCTAAACATAATCAGACTATGTGTTAGTCTAAACATAATCCGCTTGCATGTGTTAGTCTAAACATAATCAGATATTGGTGTCTGGTTTGTCATACTAGCTACAGGGCCCGTAGAAGCAGTTGTGTAATCAGCTTGTATGTGTTAGTCTAAACATAATCAGCTTGTATGTGTTAGTCTAAACGTAATCAGCTTGTATGTGTTAGTCTAAACATAATCAGCTTGCATATGTTAGTCTAAACATAATCATCTTGCATGTGTTAGTCTAAACGTAATCAGCTTGTATGTGTTAGTCTAAACATAATCAGTTTGCATATGTTAGTCTAAACATAATCATCTTGCATGTGTTAGTCTAAACGTAATCAGCTTGTATGTGTTAGTCTAAACATAATCATCTTGTATGTGTTAGTCTAAACATAATCAGCTTGTATGTGTTAGTCTAAAGATATTTAGCTTGCATGTGTTAGTCTAAACATAATCAGCTTGTATGTGTTAGTCTAAACATAATCAGCTTGTATGTGTTAGTCTAAACATATTTAGCTTGCATGTGTTAGTCTAAACATAATCAGCTTGTAGGTGTTAGTCTAAACGTAATCAGCTTGTATGTGTAAGTCTAAACATAATCAGCTTGCATGTGTTAGTCTAAACATAATCAGCTTGCATGTGTTAGTCTAAACATAATCAGACTATGTGTTAGTCTAAACATAATCCACTTGCATGTGTTAGTCTAAACATAATCAGGTTGTATGTGTAAATCTAAACATAATCAGCTTGCATGTGTTAGTCTAAACATAATCAACTTGCATGTGTTAGTCTAAACATAATCAGCTTTATGTGTTAGTCTAAACATAATCAGCTTGTATGTGTAAGTCTAAACATAATCAGCTTGCATGTGTTAGTCTAAACATAATCATCTTGCATGTGTTAGTCTAAACATAATCAGACTATGTGTTAGTCTAAACATAATCCGCTTGCATGTGTTAGTCTCAACATAATCATATATTGGTGTCTGGTTTGTCATACTAGCTACAGGGCCCGTAGAAGCATTTGTGTAATCAGCTTGCATGTGTTAGTCTAAACATAATCATCTTGCATGTGTTAGTCTAAACGTAATCAGCTTGTATGTGTTAGTCTAAACATAATCAGTTTGTATGTGTTAGTCTAAACATAATCAGCTTGTATGTGTTAGTCTAAACGTAATCAGCTTGTATGTGTTAGTCTAAACATAATCAGCTTGCATATGTTAGTCTAAACATAATCATCTTGCATGTGTTAGTCTAAACGTAATCAGCTTGTATGTGTTAGTCTAAACATAATCAGCTTGCATATGTTATTCAAAACATAATCATCTTGCATGTGTTAGTCTAAACGTAATCAGCTTGTATGTGTTAGTCTAAACATAATCAGCTTGTATGTGTTAGTCTAAACATAATCAGCTTGTATGTGTTAGTCTAAACATAATCAGCTTGTATGTGTTAGTCTAAACATATTTAGCTTGCATGTGTTAGTCTAAACATAATCAGCTTGTAGGTGTTAGTCTAAACGTAATCAGCTTGTATGTGTTAGTCTAAACATAATCAGCTTGTATGTGTAAGTCTAAACATAATCAGCTTGCATGTGTTAGTCTAAACATAATCAGCTTGCATGTGTTAGTCTAAACATAATCAGACTATGTGTTAGTCTAAACATAATCCGCTTGCATGTGTTAGTCTAAACATAATCAGCTTGTATGTGTAAGTCTAAACATAATCAGCTTGCATGTGTTAGTCTAAACATAATCAGCTTGCATGTGTTAGTCTAAACATAATCAGCTTTATGTGTTAGTCTAAACATAATCAGCTTGTATGTGTAAGTCTAAACATAATCAGCTTGCATGTGTTAGTCTAAACATAATCAGCTTGCATTTGTTAGTCTAAACATAATCAGACTATGTGTTAGTCTAAACATAATCCGCTTGCATGTGTTAGTCTAAACATAATCAGCTTGTATGTGTAAGTCTAAACATAATCAGCTTGCATGTGTTAGTCTAAACATAATCAGCTTGCATGTGTTAGTCTAAACATAATCAGCTTTATGTGTTAGTCTAAAAATAATCAACTTGTATGTGTTAGTCTAAACATAATCAGCTTTATGTGTTAGTCTAAAACATAATCAGCTTGTATGTGTAAGTCCAAACATAATCATCTTATATGTGTTAGTCAAAACATAATCAGCTTGTATGTGTAAATCCAAACATAATCAGATTGTATGTGTTAGTCTAAACAAAATCAGCTTGTATGTGTTAGTCCAAACATAATCAGCTTGTATGTGTTAGTCTAAACATAATCAGCTTGTATGTGTTAGTACAAACATAATCAGATTCTATGTGTTAGTCTAAACATAATCAACTTGTTTGTGTTAGTCCAAACATAATCAGCATGTATGTGTTAGTCTAAACGTAATCAACTTATATGTGTTAGTCTAAACATAATCAGCTTGTATGTGTTAGTCTAAACATAATCAGATTGTATGCGTTAGTTAAAACATTATCAGCTTGTATGTGTTAGTCTAAACATATTCAGCGTGTATGTGTTAATCCAAACATAAAACGATTGTATGTGTTAGTCTAAACATAATCAGTTTGTATGTGTTAGTCCAAACATAATCAGTTTGTATGTGTTAATCCAAACATAATGGGATTGTATGTGTTAGTCTAAACATAATCAGCTTGTATGTGTTAGTCCAAACATAATCAGCTTGTATGTGTTAGTCCAAACATAATCAGCTTTATGTGTTAGTGTTAGGTGTGTCCCCAGGGGGGTAAGTGTCAGGTCAGGCCGAAGCCACGGGGCCAGTGTACCACCTGAGGCATATGTAGATTATCTGATAAGGGCCCCTTAGAATGACCACGCAGCATTATGATCGAAAGCCAATTCTGTTTATTGCACAGTGCAAGCCTTTCTTATAACAGCATACAGGGTTAAGGGGATGACACGTTAGGACCGCGTCATTTTACACAGTCATACAGAACAAAATACAAGGAAAAGCTGGAATATGAGTTTCTCATAACAATACTTACAGAGTCATAATAAACTACCATCTGCGGAGACAACAAGGTTTCTGAACCATCTTGTTTACATTATCTTATTCTATCTTATTCTGGGCGTAGGGCCAAGGTACATTGACAAGGCCGAACAGCTAAGGAAACTATCATAACATGCACATAGTTCTCACTACATAATAACCCAGTATAATAAAAGTCTAATCATTACAAAATGGCTGCGGGGAACAAGATGGCTGCCGTCAGGTTCATATTACCCCTAACATACCATCCTTTTATTCTAACAGAATAACATAAAAATAGACAGGCATAGAAAATTAGTAAAGCCTTATTTTATGGTAACAGGACTCTATAAGAATACTAAAGAGAAAAATATTCCTATGTCGTGATATACTTTTATAGGCTAATTGTCACTGCATATAGGTACAGTCCCTCCAATACCTTCCATCTATCTTCCAGCCTTCCCAAAACTACCAGTCTACCGGCACAGAGACCCAACCAGCCTCCCATCTACCCCCAAACAACGCTGCATTGTTTATTTCTCCACCTGTATTGCTAGCACCCCCCAATATGTCCAACAGTTCCTTTTCCACAGTAAAGCATGACATAGCAACAGCACAACTGTCTCTAGGTGGCCTCTGATCACTTTAAGAACAGTCTTTGTCCATTTGAGAGCGCTGCACCTTGACACTTTGCTATAATACAGTTCTCCAACATTTGCAGTAGGGGTGCTTATCCACGGTTCTTCCGCAGGGAGATACTGGAAATCTGATGGTTTGTTCATGGGGTAGACAAGGCAACCAGTGGATACCCATGGAAAGCAAACACTCGAGTCACAGGGAGTCTAGGAAGCAAACAGAAACAGTACAGGATGAGTACACACCGCAATACAATCACAATTATGTCCAAATAAAATGTCACTTTCATCCTATGTCATTTAAAATCAAACAAAACATTGTTGATATATAATACAAACTAAATACATTGATATTTCTCAGAGAATAATTTACAACTTCTCTATCTACTTTTAAATGATACTTCATGAATACTAAGCAAGTGAAAACCTGTCAGACTTCATCAAGGGCCTGAATGGTTATGCTAAGACTTATGCTAAGGCCTGCCCTGTAGTAAGAATGAAAAAAAAAAACAGTCAATAAAAATAAATGAATTTATTTAAAATGTCACTTTGAACTTCCAAAAAATAAAAGAACCTTGTGTTGCTTTATTCTGGATGGCTGCTATCTATAATGTTTATAATTCTCCAACCATGATCCTAATATTCAACAATCTCATCTGATATAAACACTACTAGTTTACTAATTATTTTATGCAACCTAAATTCTCTCACACTCCTGTATGAGGAAAGCATACAAACAGAACATCATTTAAAACTACAAGCTCTTTTAAAGGTAAACACATCTTTATGGTAAGAATTACTCTCTTTGACAGACATCAGGAATGACCAAATTCACTTTGCAGATACCATACTAATTAATAAAAGGGAAAAATGCATTTGTTTTCTAAACCATAATTATGCTATTCCCTTTACAAATATTTCTCCGTATATTTAATATAAACTCCTAGCTTAGGGGGAAGGGTCTAAAATATTATGCTATGTTGCAGCATTTTCCTTAAACCTATTTTCTATACTCAGTGGGCCATTCAATAGAGTACAATACTGCGAAGTTCACAGTTACATTTATCTAAAGGGTTACTTTGTTAAGCACATAAACTACAATGTGCACTAATACCAATGAAGCATATGATTTCTTAGACCAAATAATGATCAATAAAAAATAAAACAAATACAAGAGAATACAAAACAAGCAATATAAGGAATGGAGTTAAAACAATACTCCCCTAATTGACTTGGTTGACCCTGTAACAGCATAACAGGTCCTCCATATCGAGCGGTAAGGCACAGTCCAGAGAAGGATAGTCTTTATGTCCTGAAGACACACATCAGAGGAAACAGTCATGGATTACCCAGAGTCCAGTTCTGGGGCTGGTACCAGCATGCAAAGCAAAGAATGGATCCAAAGATAGTTCAGCAACTGTTACTGCAGTATGGTGGTTAAAACAAGCTTGACAAAAGGTCTTTCATCTTCATCTTTTCTTTCTTTAAAGGTTTACTTGCTTTCAATCTTTAATCTTTTGAAGAGTGCACTTATGGAATTTTGCCTGTACAGATTTGACCTAAATATGGAAACTCAAAAATAATTCAGTTAGTATCTTTCAATCTCTGAAGATAGCTGCATACTCTCATCCTGCAAATACAAATATAGTGTTAAGAACCACATAGAAAAATAAAACATTTTAGGCATCTGAAATTAACACCGAAAGACAATAAAAAGATCTAATCCGAGGCGGAGCTGCGCCGTGCTGGAGCATGGACGCAGTGTAATTGAGCTCCGGAGCTGTCGGGCCTTTTGTGGCATACAAACTTGCATTTTCAAACTACTTTGACCGTAACCTCCTATACTATGACCCTCTAAATAGCTGGCCTTGGAATTGTATCCTATTTTGGGCATAATGGACCTAAACCTAGAACAGAAGAGCACCGGAGCAGAGATCGCAGCCGCCATCTTGCCTCACATGCTATGAGAAGCACCAAAATCACACTGCTCGATCATGCCGCCTCATCCTACAGAATCAGCCATCCTGCTCACCCTGCTTATAGTGGGCGACTACACTTTTACTCCCGCATGTGAACAGAAAAGGGAGTTGAGATACGGAGAGCTGTACCGCGGTCCCAGATCCACCCGGGCCGACACGTGAGATTACAGGTATTATTCTGACCTACAATAACATAACCTGGAGGCTTCCAAGGCTCCCACATACAATATACGGAGATTTAGATACTGAACTTAAATAGCACATACCGGAGCTCCCACTGGGGCCTTACCTGACAACGGACTACTCTGGGACTTAGAATTCAGTATACTCGGGCCTAAGGTCCCGCTTTCTGGCCCTTCATAATTCCTTTCCACCGCAACTATACGCATAGTGAGAAAAGGGAGGTTACGATAACCCCTCTTGCCTACGATTCCTCTCACCACATTACCCAGCAACAAGGCCACCCTCAATCATACCATGACCAGCAGAAAAGGCAATAAGTTAGAAAAACAAAATAAACCGCTGGGGCCATCAGTCTCTTCATTCTTTCAACCACACGATTCATCAGTACCAGAGACTATGCACTCTCATGAATCAGCACCCACTATCACGACTCCTGTTCCAATACAGGACCCTCTACAGTCTATACAATCCCAGATCGCTGGCCTCCCTTCTAAATCAGACATAGAATCGTTAAAAAAGTTTATCAAAGAAGAGATTAAGGATTTAAAGAAGGACCTTAACGAATTAGGCTCTAGAATGGAATTCCTTGAGGAGGGCCAGGACCATCTTAACAACATGGTCAGCACAAACTCTAACCAATTGTCTATACATGACTCAATGCTTCAAAATCTATCTGATAAAATAGAAGACCTCGAGAATCGAGGCCGGAGGAACAATCTGCGAATACGTGGGATCCCAGAGGAGGTCTCACAAGATCAACTTAGAACATATGCCACAGAACTTTTTCAATTTCTTCTCCCTCAATCTCCCAACCTCCTGCCAGAAGACATTGAGAGAATACATAGGGCCCTTAGACCTCCCAGCAGACCTCCTGCTCCCCCAAGAGATGTTGTACTCAAATTCCTGAAATACACTGTAAAAGAAGAGATGTGGCAGGCGGCCAGGACCAGAAGAGTCATCCAATTCCATAATCACAATTTGCAGATATTTCAAGATCTTTGCCCACAAACAATCCAGCGTAGGAGAGAGGTCCGTTTCATAACTAAGGTTCTGCAAGACAACAACATACGTTACCGCTGGGGATACCCATTTAGTCTTATAATTTCACATAATGGAGGACAAGTGATATATAAAAGTTTTTCGGACCTAGACCACATTTCAAAGAAACTCAACCTCTCTTTTGAGCCGCCACCAGAAACAGTCATAGACCCCCCACTTCTGAGGAATCACCCGGAGGAAGGAACCTCAAGAGAGCAAAGAATTCCTTGGTCTAGGGTGGCCCCCAAGAGGCGCAAGACAGGCCTCCCTCCACCAGACGAAGATACCTGATAATTCTAGCAACGCTACCTCACCCTCCTTTTTCTTACATGAAAATGGATTATCAATCTCTTACTGTGATAATCGCTGTTGCTATTTCTTCTCTAAGCTCCTGTGAACTGACTTCAGTTTTGATGCTCCCAGGGTATCGTATAAATTTCTCGAAATCTTGTTCATTTTTATCCTAGTTTAATGTGTTTAACTGTTCAGTTGGGTTCAACTACACTTTGACTAAAAGGCTAAGTTCCCGGTCATATATCTTAGAAATGCCATAAAGGTTCCCCGACATCATTCCACCCCCTTGAATGGTGTCTTGTCAAAACTCCACGTCCACCATTTGTTATCATAAATGTTTAAATTTCTATTTATGCTTGTTTTTTCATATGCTCATATTTAAGCAATCCGTTTATATTAGAAATGTCATAACAGTTCCTGAAAGTTTACTTGTACCTATTGCCAGTCGAATTATGCATACAAATGTTTTTTTGTACTGTTCATTTATATCTCACTATGTTTACTCCCAAGTATTCTCTGTTCCTGTTCAGCATATACTCTCACAGATAACTTACAAGGTCCTACCCATCTCATGCACTAATGCACACATTTACTCTCTGCAACATTTATTAATATCCATCCACTGCTACTCCCCGCGTGTCCCAGCTCTCTACTTATCTATAGCCGCCACTGAATACATAATATATGGCTGTACAACCTAGGTTTATTAATTTTTTGTCCCATAATGTTAAAGGGCTAAACATCCCCCAGAAAAGATCCCATGCTTTGAGGGATTATCATAGACTTAAAAGCGATATTATTCTCCTCCAAGAGACTCATTTTAGGAAGGGCAGAGAACCCATGCAGTCCCTTAGGAAATATGGCCAGGTCTTCCTTTCATCACACACTACAAAACACAACGGAGTAGGAATTTTGATACGTAAACAGATTCCTTTCCATCTCACTAATATTTTTAAAGATACAGACGGAAGACTAGTAGTAATCACTGGTCGACTTTTCAACAAAGTCATAACCATTGCTAATGTATATGCCCCAAACTCTGGAGACGCCTCGTTCTTCCTCAGAACCTCTAACATAATTTCTGAAATGTCTAGGGGTTGCCTGATCATAGGAGGAGATTTCAATTTAGCTTTAAACCCAGATTTAGACTGCTCCTCTGGAACGTCATCCATATCCCAAAAGACGCTAAAACTAATCAAATCCCATATTTCAAAATTAAATGTCCATGATGCCTGGAGAATTCACCACCCAAATGTCAAAGATTATACGTTTTTCTCCCACCCCCACCAAATTTATTCCCGTATCGATTATTTCATGATTGACGTCACTAGTTTAACCTTAGTCCAATCCTCTAACATCTTCCCCATAACATGGTCAGATCATGCTATGGTTAGTTGCTCTTTAAATTGGCCCACTTCACAGAAACCAGAACGCACTTGGAGATTGGATGAAACATTACTGACAGATCCAATTTCCAAACTACACATCCAAGAGAAAATCGAATCCTATTTTCAGTTAAATGTTACACCAGATGTCACCCCCCACCAAATATGGGAAGCACACAAGTGCGTTATTAGAGGGGAATTAATTGCGCTCAAAGCGAAAATAACCAAACAAAACTCCTTGGCACTTAGTAATCTACTAGAAGAACTAGACAAACTCCAAGACACCCATAAAAGACACCCAAAGGCCCATTCACTACTCGAACATATCACTCATAAGCAGAGGCAGCTGGCCCTTCTTTTAGGCTTAGAGGCCAAACGTAAAGCTCTATTCCTTAGAAGAAGATTTTACGAGGGAGGAAATAGACAGGGCAGGCTCCTGGCATGCTTATTAAGAAACAAGTCTTCTAAGGGATATATTATGAGTATAAAAGATAATAAAGGCAAAACATGGTCCACATCTTCCGACATAGCGGATAATTTCAAATCCTATTACGAGGACCTTTATAATTTAGACAAGAAACACACCCCACCTTCACCCTCAGACTTAACCGACTACCTTGCCTCACTACATCTCCCCTCCTTGACAGAAGACCAGAAATTAGATTTAGAATCCCCTTTCACCTTGAAGGAACTTCGAAAGGCTATCCTCTCCTTCCCGCCCGGTAAAGCTCCAGGCCCAGATGGCTTTGGCCACTCATATTATTCTAAATTTATAGACATTCTTGGTCCCCACCTCCTATCACATTTCTCTGACATTGATAATGATAACTCCTTTCACCCCCAATCCCTCCAAGCTCATATCTCAATAATACCGAAACCAAACAAGTCCCTAGATCTTATCCCTAACTATAGGCCAATCTCTCTGCTAAACGCGGATATAAAAATATTCGCTAAAATGTTGGCTATTAGACTAAACCAATATCTCCCTCAACTCATTCATCAAGACCAGGTTGGTTTCGTCCCACTTAGGGAGGCTAAGGACAACACAGTCCGAAATCTCCATCTACTTCTCCACTCTAAAAATCGGGGCCTTCCCGCAGTCTGGTTGTCAACAGATGCGGAGAAGGCCTTTGATCGAGTTAGATGGTCCTTCCTTAAGGCCACACTGAAATCCATGGGCCTAGGCGAGCTTATGCTCCATAGAATTTTTGCTTTATATAATAACCCCAGTGCCCGAATCTCCCTGAATGGCATTCTATCTCGCCCCTTCCCAATAACTAACGGCACCAGGCAGGGGTGCCCTTTGTCCCCTTTACTATTTATATGTCTTTTGGAGACTTTCGCTGCCAGAGTCAGACAAAACCCAAACATTAAAGGTATATCAGTTGGGGGAGAGACATATAAATTATCCCTCTTTGCAGACGACGTGTTGTTTTCCCTCACATCCCCGGATAAATCAATACCCATACTCCTAGATGAATTGACACTTTTTCACAAACTAACCAACTTTACCATCAATCAGTCTAAGTCTGAGTATCTAGGGATTTCGTTGCCAGACACACTTGCCCAACAAATTGAACTCACCTGTCCTTTCCGACGGTGCAAAACCTCATTGAGATATTTAGGTATTAACCTTACTGAAGACTTAGACTCAACATATCGCTATAATTACGTCCCTCTTAAAATATCTCTAGAACGTGAACTTTCCTCATGGCACTCTAGACACCTGTCTTGGATGGGTAGAATCAACTCGATAAAAATGACAGCTTTTCCCAGGCTTCTGTATGTACTGCAAGCTCTCCCTATCCCTCTTCCACCCCGATATCTCGCAAATATCCAAAGACTATTCAGCTCCTTCATTTGGGGAGGTAGGCATTCTAGAATTAATAGTAAGATAATGACATCCCCCCGAATACATGGTGGTCTGGGGGTCCCCAATTTAGAATTGTACAGATCTGCCATTTATATCCAAAGGATCCTCGACTGGAGGATACATGGGTCTCAAAAGCGGTGGGTTCACCTGGAGGAATATCCATATAAAGACCAGAATCTCAGCTCTGTTTGCTGGTCCCCCCGTTTTGAAAACACAATCCACAACATAGACAATCCAATAACTAGAGAGACCTTATTACAGTGGTGGAAAATGAATAAAACTAACCCTTACCTCTCATCCAACCCCTCCCCACTTACTCCCACATACCACACTTCAGGAGCGGAACTTCACTTGGGCCTCCAACTGGTTTAACTATAGAAGACTTCACAATTATATTACAACTCATAAATCCAGTAATAACATGCTTAGACCTATGACTAAACTAGAAACGTTGATTACATCTCCTACCCCTTTAAGGCATACCCTATCTAAAATTTATTCTATTTTAACTCAACCTCCTCCGGGGTACTTACCTGGCGCTATTGAATCATGGGAAAGGGAGTTAGGAGTCATTATTCTCCCCCAAGTAGCATCATCTATATTTATAAATACTATGTCATCCCCTTCATCGGCTGCCCTTCTAGAGATGAACTATAAAATCCTTCATAATTGGTATCTTACACCTAGACGTTTATACAAATTATACCCTACAACTGGGAATAAATTCTGGCGATGTGGACACGCGGGGAGTGGTATGGGCCACATGTGGTGGTGGTGCAACAGCATCACTTGGTTTTGGAGAACCCTTCTTGGTGAGATTGAAAAAATTTTCCAGTTCATACTCCCCTTCGATCCCCTAATATTTCTTCTAAACAAACACATCAAACTCCCCTCCAAGTCCCATGTCATTTTACTTCGCATATTCTCAAATGGTGCTAAAGCACTTATTGCAAAGAACTGGAAATCCATAGACCCTCCCAATATCACAATGTGGAAAAATAAAGTTAACGACCTTATAGAACTAGAAGAATATAAATCTTTTAGATTGGACACTAGGGATCATTATATTAATGCACAAAATATGTGGACACAATATATCGCCTCAGAAAACTCTTTTTAATCACTCATCCACTATTGAGTTCCCCCTTACCCTCCCATACTTACCCGCATAGACAGAGAATTTTCACTAATTGATGGTACATCCTTTCAGACATTCTTATGTAATATTGATTTGAAACCCTGATATGACACGGTAGACAGTTGTTTTTCTTTTTGCATATGTTTTTGTTTTCTCAATACTGTAGCCTTGAGAGACTGTTATTTTAACTTGACATTCTGATTGTTTTACTTTGTCAATGACAATTGTATTTTGTATTCCTTAACGGATTTTGTATTTTTGAAATTATACCAATAAAAACAACTTGGAATAAAAAGATCTAATCCACCAGAGAGGGAAAAAAAGGAGTGGGGTGTGGGTGTACAGGCTACGACCGGGGTGGCCATCAAGGTAGATGCTTTTCCGTGGCCAGATGAAGGAAAGTTCTAGACAATCCTAGGGACGTAGTGCATCCTGCATAGGGGTAAGACAAGGAAATTGAGGGCACAGCTGGTGGTTAGACAATAACATTGTACAAGGAGATTCAAAACGTTTTAGGTTCACCTCCTAAAAACAATCACCCCCATTACATAAAGATATTCATCAATACTCATCAATACTTCCCCCATGTTTGCGTGAAACATCTCATGTGACACGCAAACACAAGATAACAAGAAACTAAACGACAAATCATGCACTCCACTCATGCAGAGACAATTCTCAATAGCAAGCAAAATGAAATACACTTCACAATTCAATATGCTGTCCATACAGCACGCTTCCACACGTAGTCACAAAAGAGAAAAACATAACAAACAAACAGTGAAAACTAATCGTTCTTGTCTTTCACAAAACAAAACATTAGCTGCTGACACAAATTTCAAACAACCACAATTAACTTAAAATTCAACACATATTCTGACAGTCACTGAAATGCAACACTCTCAGAACACTACAAACAATTAAAAACATCCACTCTGTACAATCACAGCAGATGCCCAAGAAACTTCAGTTGCAGATTATGCAAATAAAATTGCGCTTATCTGGGAACGATCAGATAACCACGGTAGCCACTGTTAAAGGGACATTCTAGGATAAATGAAAATTTCATTATTCAGATAGGACTTTTAATTTTAACCAACCTTCCTAGATTAAACCAAACATAGGTAGGCTCATATGCTAATTTTTAAGCCTTTGAGGGCTGCCTCTTATCACAGGCTGTATAAATCTCATTACAACACCAAGAGACAAAATACACGTAAGCCATATAAATAAAACTAAAACTGTGATCAGATAAATTAGCAAGTTATATAAATGCAGTAGAATCAGATAAATTGTGCATCATTTGTTTGCCGTCCCGTATCGCCTTAAGTAGGGGTGTTTATTGTAGACACATTATAGCCCACGGCTTAGCTGTTAAGCAGCAATCAAAGTCATTGCAATAATAGTGGTAGACTAGTTAATAACCAAATAACTATATATAATTTAAAGTGTCACTGAAATCACTTCATTAAATAATATCTCATTTATTTATTGAACGCAGTGGGGGTTATTTTAAATAACAAAGAGTTCTGAACTATCTGTGAGATACAGTTTGACAGCCACAGAAATAAAATTATCATTTTTAAGCTATATTCTGTGACAGAATATAATATAAATACTTGTTTCTTTGTAGTGAGCAATTTATAGTTATCATTTTTTATAACATAGAACACCAGTACTGCCGCTTTAAATGTAAAGGACAAATCTTTCTCGACAAAGCCAAACACAAGAGAGAACTTTCTTTTTTTTTTTTTAAAGAAAACCAAAACATGCACAGTGTTATCAGTCTTTCTCAAAGATAGTGAGGCAAGCTCAAACTTTCATTTTTACTTAAAGGAGAAACACTGTTTACTGCTTAAAAATATAAAATTCACACTAAAACTTGATAAATGCTAATTAGTTTAACCACAACAACAAAATTATTGGATTTAATATTGTGTATAAATTGATATTCACCATTCTGCAGTTGTCCAGCCAAATATAACAACCGTATATAACACAAAAAAATAAGCTTTCTACAAAAGAATAATACAATTTCCCCTTTAAATTATTCCCAATGATCCTTATAATAAAAAATGTATACTGACATTCATTAAATAGCCTAAGCAAGCATAAGCAGCATAAGAACGCACTCACAGTGGGATGCAGGCTAGTTAAAGGGACATTTTACCCAAACGCAAAAATAATCTTTAATTGAAACTGCTAACACAGTGAAATATACTAGTGTGAGGCTTACAGTAAACCTCATCGTCTTTTATGTAAATATTCCCTTAAATTCTCAGATGTTATATTAGTTTGACTGTATCCCTTTAAATATTTTCACTCCTGTTTTTTCTCGTTTTTTTTTTTCTGTCCGCTAGTCTCACGGATCCCTACACTAAAATTGTAGACAACTTATCACTTCAGTTTGCATCACAGAGAGAATTAAGTTATGCTGCAAAAAGAAATATCTGCTATCTAAACGGCAGATTTAAAATAAATATATACAAAGAAAAGTCTCTTAAAATATATTTAGCAAACTACTAATACAGTGTTATTGCACTGGTCCTTTAAATAAGAAAATGACAATTTTCTATTGCTCCGTCTACGCACTGAGCTCTGATTTTACAGACAAATATAACATAATGAGATATTCTTATTATGTAAAATTCAACCCATTGCAATCAACTGTGTTTTGAAAGCATAAAGCCAGCTACTCCATATATATACAAATAAACTTGCAAATGCAATTTCTCCTATATGTTATACTATGCAGCTTGTATAACAAGTCATGGACAATACATTAATAGCAACACCTTGTTACAGTGAACTGTCCCTTTAAGGACTAACCATTCATCACGTAAATTACATATATATATCCCAAACATAATTTAGGCTGCTTGTATGATTTACCACACAAATTTCACCTCTGTACTGTAGCATGACCTGCAGATTAATTTACTTGCAACAAAAATGGACGCACTTTTAGAAAAACGTTCAATTACAGCCTATAAATATATTTCATTGTGTGCACCCACGCCGTGCACAGACCTTACAAATACAACATACGTTAACCCATTAATCATACCAGAAACAGTTTCATATTTACCAGAGCGTGACAAAAAATCACACACACCATCGCACTTTCAAAGCCACTTTCAAAGCCGTTACTTCACTTGCTAAAACAATATAATATCTTTACATGCCGAAAAACAATTATCACTTAAAACTAAAGCTGCATATGAATACCACATACTTAAAACATGCTGGTGACTTTAAAATACAGGTCTATAAAATAACATTTACCGAATATCCTCTAAAAACGTCTGATTTCCCAGCAGAGAAACATAAAGAAACAGTTTTACATTTGTACAACGATACAGACAAGCTCATTTCATCTCGCATACCAGAGATTCACTCCCTTTTTTCCTTTCTCAGAAAAGCATCTATTTCATAGCGTACGACATACATATATATATATATATAAAAAACACTAGATTACCTTGTCACCAAGTCCAAAATGTATTTTTTTTTCCGAAACCCCGCAAAATGGCCATTTTTGCACGGCTTGAGACAATCATTTTCAAATAATATATTCTGTTTTTGGTTTAAAGCAAATCTGTTACACTCATACCACAGTGAGAACCTACAGACCATCACACATTATGCATCTCAATATACAAAATTTCATTTTTGTTACTGCAAGCAAACAAAAAAGTCTTACAAACGGAGCTGCTGTAACAGTTTATTTTCTCTCTTTTTTTTTTTTCTTCTGATCTATGTGCGCGCTCAGTGGTCGCCCCCCTTCTTTGCCTGCTACATTTTTTAAAACAGAGATTTCTCTATTTATCACACCGCAGTACTCACTGATAGTGTTTTAAAAATATTTCTGTCTTTTGCAGAAACTATTAACTCTTCTTTTCTTTTACCTTATACATGTAATTTTCTCTGTGCATTCTTATCAATAAGCAGATCCCATTTCTCAACACAATAATAGCCACAATAATAACATGCATAGCCACTTAATATTTTCTATGCACAGCATCAAAAAACACAAACAAAACAAAGCAAAGCAAGCATCAGATATCAACATGAGCTTCAGGTGGGTAACAAAACTCTATCATGGGAATGAATATGGGAAACTTTAACATACGTGAGACTAACTCACTGCCACCTTTGCCCGGAGGAGCTTATCTTAAAAGCTCTCCGTCAACTGGCATTCATATATTTCTTGCGCGCTTATCACAGACAGGACTCACAATACCTGTCGTGTCCCAGCACAGGACTGATTACCTGTCTGGAGGGGTATCACAACTGCCGGCAGGACTATAACCTCCGCAAACCTGTGTGCTTCAACCACAGGAACCCCTTTAACCCTTTATCATATATTATCAACACCTATTACCAGACTAAATTTAGGTTCAAATTCACAGAAGGAAAGCATGGTAAAAGCACTCATACTTACTCACTGCGAATCCCACAAACTGACGCCAAAATTGTTAGGTGTCCCCCCAGGGGGGTAAGTGTCAGGTCAGGCCGAAGCCACGGGGCCAGTGTACCACCTGAGGCATATGTAGATTATCTGATAAGGGCCCCTTAGAATGACTCAGACCACGCAGCATTATGATCGAAAGCCAATTCTGTTTATTGCACAGTGCAAGCCTTTCTTATAACAGCATACAGGGTTAAGGGGATGACACGTTAGGACCGCGTCATTTTACACAGTTATACAGAACAAAATACAAGGAAAAGCTGGAATATGAGTTTCTCATAACAATACTTACAGAGTCATAATAAACTACCATCTGCGGAGACAACAAGGTTTCTGAACCATCTTGTTTACATTATCTTATTCTATCTTATTCTGGGCATAGGGCCAAGGTACATTGACAAGGCCGAACAGCTAAGGAAACTATCATAACATGCACATAGTTCTCACTACATAATAACCCAGTATAATAAAAGTCTAATCATTACAAAATGGCTGCGGGGAACAAGATGGCTGCCGTCAGGTTCATATTACCCCTAACAGTTAGTCTAAACATAATCAGCTTGTATGTGTTAGTCTAAACATAATCCGCATGTATGTGTTAGTCTAAACGTAATCAGCTTTATGTGTTAGTCTAAACATAATCAGCTTGCATGTGTTAGTCTAATCATAATCAACTTGTATGTGTTAGTCTAAACATAATCAGATTGTATGTGTTAGTCTAAACGTAATCAGCTTGCATCTGTTAGTCTAAACATAATCAGCTTGCATGTGTTAGTCTAAACGTAATCAGCTTGTATGTGTTAGTCTAAACATAATCAGCTTGTATGTGTTAGTCTAAACATAATCACCTTGTATGTGTTTGTCTAAACATAATCAGCTTGCATGTGTTAGTCTAAACATAATCAGCTTGTATGTGTTAGTCTAAACATAATCAGCATGTATGTGTTAGTCTAAACATAATCAGCTTGTATGTGTAAATCCAAACATAATCAGATTGTATGTGTTAGTCTAAACATAATCAGCATGTATGTGTTAGTCTAAACGTAATCAACTTGTATGTGTTAGTCTAAACATAATCAGATTGCATGTGTTAGTCTAAACATAATCAGCTTGAACTGTGTTAGTCCAAGTATAATCAGATTGTATGTGTTAGTCTAAACATAATCAGCATGTATGTGTTAGTCCAAACATAATCAGCTTGTATGTGTAAGTCCAAATATAATCCGATTGTATGTGTTAGTCTAAACATAATCAGCTTGTATCTGTTATTCCAAACATAATCAGCTTGAATGTGTAAGTCCAAACATAATCATATTGTATGTGTTAGTCTAAACATAATCAGCTTGTATGTGTAAGTCCAAACATAATCAGCTTGTATGTGTTAGTCTAAACATAATCATCTTATATGTGTTAGTCAAAACATAATCAGCTTGTATGTGTAAATCCAAACATAATCAGATTGTATGTGTTAGTCTAAACAAAATCAGCTTGTATGTGTTAGTCCAAACATAATCAGCTTGTATGTGTTAGTCTAAACATAATCAGCTTGTATGTGTTAGTACAAACATAATCAGATTGTATGTGTTAGTCTAAACATAATCAGCTTGTATGTGTTAGTCCAAACATAATCAGCATGTATGTGTTAGTCTAAACGTAATCAACTTATATGTGTTAGTCTAAACATAATCAGCTTGTATGTGTTAGTCTAAACATAATCAGCTTGTATGTGTTAATCTAAACATAATCAGATTGTATGTGTTAATTAAAACATTATCAGCTTGCATGTGTTAGTCTAAACATATTCAGCGTGTATGTGTTAATCCAAACATAAAATGATTGTATGTGTTAGTCTAAACATAATCAGCTTGTATGTGTTAGTCCAAACATAATCAGTTTGTATGTGTTAATCCAAACATAATGGGATTGTATGTGTTAGTCTAAACATAATCAGCTTGTATGTGTTAGTCTAAACATAATCAGCTTGCATGTGTTAATCCAAACATAATCAGCTTTATGTGTTAGTCTAAACATGATCAACTTGTATGTGTTAGTCTAAACATAATCAGCATGTATGTGTTAGTCTAAACGTAATTAGCTTTATGTGTTAGTCTAAACATAATCAGCTTGCATGTGTTAGTCTAATCATAATCAACTTGTATGTGTTAGTCTAAACATAATCAGATTGTATGTGTTAGTCAAAACATAATCAGCTTGTATGTGTTAGTCTAAATGTGTTAGTCTAAACGTAATCAGCTTGTATGTGTTAGTCTAAACATAATCAGCTTTATTTGTTAGTCTAAACGTAATCAACTTGTATGTGTTAGTCTAAATGTAATCAGCTTTATGTGTTAGTCTAAACATAATCAGATTGTATGTGTTAGTCTAAACATAATCAGATTGTATGTGTTAGTCTAAATGTAATCAGCATTATGTGTTAGTCTAAACATAATCAGATTTTATGTGTTAGTCTAAACATAATCAGCTTGTATGTGTTAGTCCAAACATAATCAGATTGTATGTGTTAGTCTAAACATAATCAGCTTGCATGTTTTAGTCTAATCATAATCAACTTGTATGTGTTAGTCTAAACATAATCAGATTGTATGTGTTAGTCAAAACATTATCAGCTTGTATGTGTTAGTCTAAATGTAATCAGCTTTATGTGTTAGTCTAAACGTACTACAACACTGTGTCTTCACATACCTGTTTAGTATAGATTCGAGAGAGAAAAATATCTATACATTAAAAAATATCTTTTGTATATATATAGGTATGTGTGTAATCTGTAGGCTTGTCAACATTGAATCAGGTTTTCACTTTGTTGGTTCATATGTATTGGTTAACAAAGTATTTATACATATTTATTGAACAAATCAGAAGGAGGAATTTGGAAAATTTACTATCTCCTTATAATTAACAAATGTTCTAACAAGCATTGATGTGACTTTTTGTTTAGATTACTTTAGATTACATTATATCAGGGTTCACCTTTCAAAAAGTATTAAGCTTATTTTATTCTCATTCATGTATGGTTGATTGTTTTAGTTTAAAATTCACATTTGATGTATATATCATAGATTCTTGATATGGGACAAATGTCTTCCTGTTATATCTAATTTGAGAAGGGCTGGATATAGCTTCACTCCAGGCATGGTTTTAATTATCTTTTAACCAATCAGGTAACAGGAACCAGTTTATAGGACTGGTGCTCACCTGAGACTGTAGCTACGATTAGGGCTTAATTGCCGAAACATGTCAGCAATCAGTCACTGAAGTGAAGCTATCTCCAACTGCTGCACAGCTTGTGAATCCTATACCCTTGTTGGGACAAAGATTTTTTATTTGCAATAAAAGAAACTGGAACTTACCACCGGCTGTCTGTGCACCTCATTTGTTATTGTTGAAATTTAGTCTAAACGTAATCAGCTTGTATGTGTTAGTCTAAACATAATCAGCTTTATTTGTTAGTCTAAACGTAATCAACTTGTATGTGTTAGTCTATATGTAATCAGCTTTATGTGTTAGTCTAAACATAATCAGATTGTATGTATTAGTCCAAACATAATCAGCTTGTATGTGTTAGTCTAAACATAATCAGCTTGTATGTGTTAGTCTAAACATAATAAGCTTGTATGTGTTAGTCTAAACGTAATCAGCATTATGTGTTAGTCTAAACATAATCAGATTTTATGTGTTAGTCTAAACTTAATCAGCTTGTATGTGTTAGTCTAAACATAATCAGCTTGTATGTGTTTGTCTAAACATAATCAGCTTGCATGTGTTAGTCTAAACATAATCAGCTTGTATGTGTTAGTCTAAATGTAATCAGCGTGTATGTGTTAGTCTAAACGTAATCAGCTTATGTGTGTAGTACAAATGTTATCAGCTTGTATGTGTTAGTACAAATGCAATCATCTGGGGCCCGATCCTATATGCAGCGTCGCCCGCAAAAGCCGGCGCCGACGAATTTTGTGCGGGTTTGGTATCCTATATACGGCGTAACCTAGAAGTTACGCTCGTATATTTCTGCCTTCGCCCGTAGTTTTTTGGGCCATAGACAGGTATACCAAACCCGCGCAGTTTGGTATCCAATATACAGCGTAAGGACTAAATCTTACTCCATTTTCACCTCGCCACAAAATGCAGGCGTAGTAAGCCTTACGCTGTCTATTGGAGACCCGTACCTCCCTAAACTAGCTACAAAATAAAACCTAACACCTAACGCATGCGCAATGTCTATCTACCTGTCAACCGCGAACTGCTAAATAAAACCTAACACCTAACGCATGCGCAATGTCTATCTAATCCCCCTACACCGCCGCCAGCTATATTAAAATTATTAACCCCTAATCTAATCCCCCTACACTGCCGCCAGCTATATTAAAATTATTAACCCCTAATTTAATCCCCCTATACTGCCGCCAGCTATATTAAATACTTTAACCCCTAATCTAATCCCCCCTAAAGTAATCACCTCTATTACCAGCCCTTAAAAGGGCTTTTTGCATGGCATTACCCCAAAGTAAATAGCTCTATTGCCAGCCCTTAAAAGGGCTTTTTGCGGGGCTTTGCCCCAAAGAAATCAGCTCTTTTACCAGCCCTTAAAAGGGCTTTTGGCAGGGCATTGTCACAAAGAAATCAGCCCTTTTGCCTGTAATCTAAATCCCCCTACACCGCCGCCACTAATAATAAATGTATTACCCCCTAATCTAATCCCCCTACACCGCCGCCACCTATATTAAATAGATTAACCCCTAATCTGACCCCCCTATACCGCCGCCACCTATATTAACTATATTAGCCCTAATTATATTAGGGTTAATATAGTTAATATAGTTATTATATTATATATATTAACTATATTAACCCTAATTATATTAGGGTTGATATAGTTAATATCGTTATTATATTATATATATATATATTAACTATATTAACCCTAATTATATTAGGGTTAATATAGTTAATATAGTTATTATATTATATATATATTAACTATATTAACCCTAATTATATTAGGGTTAATATAGTTAATATAGTTATTATATTATATATATATTAACTATATTAACCCTAATTATATTAGGGTTAATATAGTTAATGTCGTTATTATATTATATATATATTAAGTATAATAACCCTATCTAACTCTAACACCCCTAAATAAATTCTTATTAAAATAAATCTAATTAATAGTATTATTATTATTAATTAAAATATTCCAATTTAAATCTAAATACTTACCTATAAAATAAATCCTAAGATAGCTACAATGTAATTAATAATTACATTGTAGCTATTTAAGGGTTTATATTTATTTTACAGGTAACTTGGTATTTATTTTAACTAGGTACAATAGCTATTAAATAGTTATTAACTATTTAATAGCTACCTTGTTAAAATAATTACCAATTTACCTTTAAAATAAATCCTAACCTAAGTTACAAATACACCTACACTATCAATAAAATAAATAAACTACAAATATCAAAACTAAAATACAATTAAATAAACTAAAATAAATTACAAAAAAAAACTAAAATACAAAAAATAAAAAAAGATTACAAGAATTTTAAGCTAATTACAACTATTCTAAGCCCCCTAATAAAATAACAAAGTCCCCCAAAATAAAAAAAATTCCCTACCCTAATCTAAATTAAAAAAGTTAACAGCTCTATTACCTTACCAGCCATTAAAAGGGCTTTTTGCGGGGCATGCCCCAAAGAAATCAGCTCTTTTGCCTGTAAAAAAAAAACACAATACCACCCCCCAACATTACAATCCACCACCCACATACTCCTACTCTAAATCCACCCAAACCCCCCTTAAAAAACACTAAGCCCCAGAAGATCTCCCTACCTTGAGTCGTCTTCACCCAGCCAGGCCGAACTCTTCATCCAATCCGGGCGATGTCTTCATCCAAGCGGCAAAGAATTAGTCTTCCATCCCGCAATGTCTTCATCCAAGTGGCAAAGAAGAAGTCTTCTATTCGGCAATGTCTTCATCCAAGCGGCAAAGAAGAGGTCCTCCATCGGGGCGAAGTTTTCTTCCAAGCGGCATCTTCAATCTTCTTTCTTCAGCCCTCTGACGCAGAACATCCATCTGGCCCGACGACTGAACGACGAATGAAGTTTCCTTTAAATGATGTCATCCAAGATGGCGTCCCTTGAATTCTGATTGGCTGATAGGATTCTATCAGCCAATCGGAATTAAGGTAAGAAAATCTGATTGGCTGATTCAATCAGCCAATCAGATTCAAGTTCAATCTGATTGGCTGATCCAATCAGCCAATCAGATTGAGCTCGCATTCTATTAGCTGATCGGAACAGCCAATAGAATGCGAGCTCAATCTGATTGGCTGATTGGATCAGCCAATCGGATTGAACTTGAATCTGATTGGCTGATTGAAAAGCACACTGGTCTAAAAGAGGCTGCTTCCGGGTGGTAAATCACCATAGAACAAGCTACTGAGCTGTTGTTCGTTCCTGGTAGAGCGCTTCTCTCTTTGTATGCAATATATATATATATATATATATAATATAATAACGATATTAACTATATCAACCCTAATATAATTAGGGTTAATATAGTTAATATATATATATAATATAATAACTATATTAACTATATTAACCCTAATATAATTAGGGTTAATATAGTTAATATAGGTGGCGGCGGTGTAGGGGGGTCAGATTAGGGGTTAATCTATTTAATATAGGTGGCGGCGGTGTAGGGGGATTAGATTAGAGGGTAATACATTTATTATTAGTGGCAGCGGTGTAGGGGGATTTAGATTATAGGCAAAAGAGCTGATTTCTTTGTGACAATGCCCCGCCAAAAGCCCTTTTAAGGGCTGGTAAAAGAGCTGATTTCTTTGGGGCAAAGCCCCGCAAAAAGCCCTTTTAAGGGCTGGCAATAGAACTGTTTACTTTGGGGTAATGCCACACAAAAAGCCCTTTTCAGGGCTATTTGTAGGGTTAGACTTAGTTTTAGTGGTAGGGATAGTTTAGTATTTTAGGGGTTAATTAATTTAATATAGGTGGCGGTGGTATAGGGGGATTAGATTAGGGGTTAATTAATTTAATATAGCTGGCGGTGGTGTAGGGGGATTAAATAAAGGGTTAATAATTTTAATATAGCTGGCTGCGGGGTAGGAGCTCACATTAGGGGGTAGTTAATTTAGGTGGCGGCGGTGTAAGGGACTCACATTAGGGGGTAGATAATGTAGATGGCGGTGGTGTAAGGGGCTCACATTAGGGGGTAGTTAATGTAGGTGCGGCGGGGTCCGGGATCAGCGGTTTAGGGGCTAATACATTTTTTATTATTAGGAGTGAGAGGGGGGATAGCGGATAGAGGGGTATACGTGTCGGGCTATGTTTGGGAGGTGTGTTAGACAGTACGGGAGATTTTATAACTTAGTCAGGTTTTGTAGGCGCCGGCAGTTTTTAAAGTGCCGTAAGTCACTGGCGACTCCAGAAATTTGTACTTACGCAGATTTCTGGACATCGCTGGTTTATCAGACTTACGGCACTTTAGCATCTGACGGCACCGTATATTGGATAGCTCGAGTTGCGAGCTGAAACTACAGGCGGTGCAGGTTCCCTCGCTTGCGCTGCAAACTACGATCTATATCGGATTGCTCCCCTGGTATGTGTTAGTACAAACATAATCAGCTTTTATGTGTTAGTACAAACATAATCACCTTGTACGAGTTAGTACAAACGTAATCAGCTTGTATATGTTAGTACAAATGTAATCAGCTTGGACGTGTTAGTACAAATTAAATAATTTCTATCAAAAATCTAATGTACAAAGCCGTCAACAAAAAGTATTTTAAAATCCACTGAATTAAATATGCAAATGAACAAATCCGTGGGTGTCCATTTGCTCTCCTTTTTTCTACGGAGATGCCATTGTAAGCCAAATATCAAATCTTATCAATTTCCTAATTTGTGTATATTTTTTTGCGTTAAGTTCATGAATTAACATCCCCAACTTTTTTGTTTCTGGAAACAATGGAAATAAATGGGGTTTCACAGACTGACTAGTAGTTGCTAAATAAAAGGACAACTTGTCTCAGAGATCTCAACATAACTTACTTGGTAGTCAACCTTTCAATCATGGAGACCCTGCTGCATATTTTTAATTTCCAATTTATTTCGATAAAAAGCTGAACGCAGACTAGAGATGAAGCTTAATTACCTGAGCTACTTCAAAGAAGTAGAAGGAGAGCCCAAAAGATGTATCTTCCCAGGATTGGATTAGATGCCCTTACTGACCAATAGATCATCCAGAGGTTCCGGCTGGATAGGCAATCTATCCTGTCACTGTAAGAAGAAATAAGTCACGCACTGGAGCCCATGACAGCAAGGTAACGAGCAATACCTGGACTGCTAAAATTTCTGGTGGAGCTAAATATCTTTGTGATATGACCTTTCCCGTCAGTTTCAAGATTCGTTATTGGCATAAGCCAGTCTGCTTTTTCCAGACATATCGCCACCATTATTGACGCACTTATGAACATTTTTTTTGTTATGCATGCCTTCCAAGTAAACCTAAAGTATGGCATTTGGTGATGTCAAATTTTTACAGAATAGCTGGCATGCCTAATATTCTTGGAGCTATCGATTGCACACATGTCTTGGTGAAGCCATTACAAGAAAGGGAAGAGGTATATTGAAACCACAAGCATTATCACTCCTTATATGTCCAGATGGTGTGTGACTCAAACATGAAAATTATCAGAGCTTGTGTCAAACAAAGCTTCCAAGTTCTTAAAAATCCTCTTGTCTTTGCAACTTATTAGACACATTTTTCTGAGGGTTTTTTAGTAAACTTAAGTGATTTTTTTCCAAAATACCTTAAGTATGGCGGGTAAATATGTGTTCTGCAATGTGTTACATTTGATGCCTTAGTACATGATGGCCTATGTTCTAATCATGAACTTTAATTTTGACTCTCATGTCCCTTTAATGATCTTTATCTAATTTTTCTAACTTACGGTTTTTCTTTTATGTTTACAGAACAATTACCAACCAACTATGGTTACTGGAAGGAGCAGACTCATAATTATCTGCAGCACCTATCTCTGTATCCTGTTCTCAACTAAGATCTCCCAGGTATAGTCCTTATCTGCATCATATTAACTTCACTATTATTTATTATTATTATTAGTATCAAATACACATTATTATTATTATTAATATTATTATTATTATTATTATCTGTATCATATACACATTATTATTATTATTATCTGTATCATATGCATTATTATTATTATTATTATTATTATTATTATTATCTGTATCATATACACATTATTATTATTATCTGTATCATATGCATTATTATTATTATTATTATTATCTGTATCATATACACATTATTATTATTATCTGTATCATATGCATTATTATTATTATTATTATCTGTATCATATACACATTATTATTATTATCTGTATCATATACACACCAACTTTTTCCACAGATTTGTAGCTATTGATCCAGTGTTCAGATAACATATCCATTTATAAAGTACCTTCACAGTTACCAATTTGAGGTCAAAACCATTCCGTTGCAGGTTTCCAGCTAAATGAGATTGCTCCCATATAGACACGGAGCTTCGCTCACCATTTTCTGCAACTTGAAAGTCGGGATGATCCGGAGAACAGCTTTTGCAGCCTGGATATGATTTACCAGTTTACAGATCACCAAACATTATGCATTTCGTCCCTCCCCCTTTCTGGGCTGGAATTGGGGCTTCATCAGATTCTGGATTGGTGTGGGAGACTATCTTTTAAAGTAGCTCCAATTAGCTCCTCCTCTTTCTGTTTCAGTTCCCCTCCTCACAGGGTATACCGGTAACATAATTAGGGAAATAGTCATTCCTAAATAGTGATGTCGCGAATAGTTCCTGGCGAACATAGCATTTTCGCGTTCGCCGCGGACGGCGAACATATGCGATGTTCGATCCGCCCCCTATTCGTCATCATTGAGTAAAACTTTGACCCTGTACCTCACAGTCAGAAGACACATTACAGCCAATCAGCAGCAGACACTCCCTCCCAGACCCTCCCACCTCCTGGACAGCATCCATTTTAGATTAATTTGGAAGCTGCATTCTTAGTGAGAGGAGGGACAGTGTAGCTGCTGCTGATTTAATAGGGAAATCGATAGCTAGGCTAGTGTATTCAGTGTCCACTACAGTCCTGAAGGACTCATCTGATCTCTGCTGTAAGGACAGCACCCCAAAAAGCCCTTTTTAGGGCTAGAACAGCAGTCTGCTTTTTTTTTTTTTTCTGTGTAATCTAATTGCAGTTGCCTGCCTGCCAGCGTGTGTGTCAGGCTCACAGCGTATACTGTGCCCACTTGCCCAGTGCCACCACTCATATCTGTTTGGGAGGGATCAGGGGGTCTGATGTGTCAGGTGGGAGGCTGATCTCTACACTAAAGCTAAAATTAACCATGCAAACTCCCTACAAACTACCTAATTAACCCCTTCACTGCTAGCCATAATACACGTGTGATGCGCAGCAGCATTTAGCGGCCATCTAATTACCAGAAAGCAACGCCAAAGTCATATATGTCTGCTATTTCTGAACAAAGGGGATCCCAGAGAAGCATTTACAACCATTTGTGCCATAATTGCACAAGCTGTTTGTAAATAATTTCAGTGAGAAACCTAAAATTGCGAAAAAAATTACGTTTTTTTTTAAATTTGATCGCATTTGGCGGTGAAATGGTGGCATGAAATATACCAAAATGGGCCTAGATCAATACTTTGGGTTGTCTACTACACTACACTTAAGCTAAAATTAACTCTACAAGCTGCCTACATGCTCCCTAATTAACCCCTTCACTGCTGGGCATAAAACACGTGTGGTGCGCAGTGGCATTTAGCAGCCTTCTAATTACCAAAAAGCAACGCCAAAGCCATATAAGTCTGCTATTTCTGAACAAAGGGGATCCCAGAGAAGCATTTACAACCATTTATGCCATAATTGCATAAGTTGTTTGTAAATAATTTCTGTGAGAAACCTAAAGTTTGTGAAAAAGTGAACAATTTTTTTTTATTTGATCGCATTTGGCGGTGAAATGGTGGCATGAAATATACCAAAATGGGCCTAGATCAATACTTTGGGTTGTCTACTACACTACACTTAAGCTAAAATTAACTCTACAAGCTGCCTACATGCTCCCTAATTAACCCCTTCACTGCTGGGCATAAAACACGTGTGGTGCGCAGTGGCATTTAGCAGCCTTCTAATTACCAAAAAGCAACGCCAAAGCCATATAATGGCATGTCTGGCACACAATGTTGGGGCAAGGGTCCATCTGACCACTGATACCTGGTCTGCAAAGCATGGTCACAGGGCAGATATATCACCTACACTGCGCACTGTGAAGCGGGTGTAACCCTTACACTACCTGATCGATATATCATACCTGATGTTTTAAAGCACGTTGTTCCAAACAATTTAGGAATGTTAGGTGATTTATGCCCTTTATGGATTAAAACCAGACTCTGCATCAACTATGTAATTTTCCATGGGAGTTTTGCCATGGATCCCCCTCCGGCATGCCACAGTCCAGGTGTCAGTCCCCTTGAAACAACTTTTCCATCACTATTGTGGCCAAAAAGTGTCCCTGTGGGTTTTAAAATTCGCCTGCCTATTGAAGTCTATGGTGGTTCGCCCGGTTCGCGACCAGTTGTGGAAGTTCGTGTTCCCAAATTTTTATGTTCGCGACATCACTATTCCTAAACATTTACTTGCAGCGTATTTATTGGAACATTCATAATATTGTGTATATTTATTACATATTCTCCATAAATAAAACATAATAGTATCGTCATGGCATAAAATCCTAATATTTACATTTATTCCCTATTAGACAAGTTCGTGAAACAATTTAAATTGGAAAAACAATGATTTTTCCTAATTAAAGAGATATACACATTTTGAATACCTGATCTTAAAATGTTAATATGACTAAACTGGAAAAGTCTAGGTATCTCCTAGAAGATTATGCACACAAGCCAACAAATATAACTTATCGCATTGACTTATAGAAAGCAGGAATATTCAATTTTTTCATTGAGGCCCGTTGGTGCAGCTGTATGTAGCTTATATATCCAACGGGACTCATGTTGTAACAGTATTCTCTCAACATCCCCACCTCTTCTATGTTGTTTAATATGCTCAATCCCAGTAATCTTTAAGACAGTAAAATCAGAATTGTGACATGTTTCAAAATGTCTAGCTACAGGGCTATCTTCCACTTTACCTTTTATGTCATCTTTGTGTTCTCTCACCCTGTCTTTCAAGTCCCTCTTTGTTTTTCCTACATAATACTTTGGACACGAGCAATGCAGCAAATACATTACTCTTGTAGTTGTACAAGTAATCCATTATCTTATTTCATATTGCTTGCTAGTGCTCATCCCAAATCCAATCCAATCCGACTCTGCCTTTCTCCCAACCATGTAGCAGGTACCATTTTTCTAGTGAATTGGCTATGTACAAGTCTGTGTTTAAGGCTAAGAGCCCTACCTTCAGTCATAAGTGGATAGTCCCCTATGTACTCTTTTAAGTCAGTATCTGCTGTTACTATATGCCAATATTTTTTAAGGATATCGCTGATTTGATTCAAGTGTGAATTATACCTTGTTATAAGCTTTATCATCGCTGTTACGTTGCCTTTTTTCATATAGCAAATCACGTCTAGGGCTATCTCTAGCTCTAGTCCATGCTCTTTTAACACTGCGTTTGAAATATCCTCTTTTCCCAAAAAATGGTGTGACATTTCAGTGGCTTGAGTTTCAAAATCAGATTTACAAGAGCAGTTCCTCTTCAAACGGAGGAACTGACCTACTGGGATACCTGTTTTGAGACTATCCGGGTGGTGACTATCTGCATGCAGCAGACTGTTTGTGGATGTCGGTTTCCTATATACCTTAGATTTAATGTCTGTTCCATCCTTCTAAATCACCAAATCAAGGAAGTTTGTCTCACAATTGCTTACAGAGCTTGTTAGAAAGATGGTATAGCCATTATCCCTATTAAGGGTATCAATGAATGACATTAGTAGATCCCTACTGCCATTCCACAATAACAGCACGTCATCCACATATCGAATCCAGAGTGCCACATGTACCTCCATCAGGGAATCCAAAACAGTGAACACTTCTCCAGCTTCCCAGAAGCCTAGATGTAAACAGGCATAGGTGGCGGTGCATGTAGCACCCATGGCCGTTCCCTGCAGCTGTTTATAGTACCTACTATTAAAGATAAAAATGTTGTGTGTAAGCACTAATTCCAGCATATAGATTACCAAATCGGTATGGGCTTGGAAATCCGACCCCCTCTGCTCTAAAAAGTGCCTTGCAGCCCTTAAGCCAACCTTATGTGGAATCGAGGAGTATAACGACTCTACGTCCAGAGTTACCAGAAGGGTGTCCTCACTGACCTCATGCCCATCCAACTTCCTAAAAACATTAGATGTATCCTGGACATAGGAGGGAAGGGAGCTCAGGAAAGGTCTCATAAAGAAATCCACATATCTACTGGCTCCCTCCATTGGGCCTCCTATGCCAGAGATAATGGGTCTCCTGGGTGTTTTTTTCATATCTTTATGCAATTTGGGAATGCAATAAAATGTGGGGACAATGGGGTGTTTGATACATATGAAATATAATTCTTTCTTAGTTAATAAACCATTTAGCAATGCTTAATGAAGTAAAAACTGCAATGTATCACATGAACTATTGAAAGTGTCTTGATTGGTTAGTTCCTGCTGATTTTTATTTCTCAGCTATCTAAGAACCTCGCCAACATAATGTGACTCATCCATGATGACCAGGTTTCCACCCTTGTCAGAGGATTTAAAAATCAAGCCTTTTTGGCTCAGAAGTTCTAAAAGGGCCTTTCGTTCACCATGACATAAGTTATCATCAACCACACCATCAAAATGAAGCCTTCCTATCTCATTTTAACACATCTACCAAAGGTTTGAACACCTAATGATCTAACAAAGGTTTGAACACCTAATGATTATGTGAGAGGAGGCAGGTACCTTGATGGTGGCTGGAATTTGGAAATTGTAGGATGAGTATATACTTCAGGGGTAGTATCCTGATCTTCTAACAGGGCTACCAAATTTTTAACAGCTTTTCTATCTTCTCTGTCGATAGCAGGATCCGATCGAAGACCACTATTCATTGTCTTTTTTTAAGACTAATTTTCGAGCAAATAGATTAAATTTCTTCACAAATTCAAATTTATCGAGCCCTGCTGATGGATAGAAGAATAGACCTTTACTGAGAAGACTAATGTGTGTTAGGGAGAGAGGAAAAGAGTATAGGTTTACCACCTTGGGGCCTTCCAAAATTCCCTCAGGTTGGTCACTGGAGCATGCATCTATACCCTCTGATTTTGTGTTGTCATCCTTAATTCTCTGTTCCCTCTGTATCTCCCACTACCTCTGCTCCTGTTTGAAGAGGGTCCACCGCCCCCTCTGATGTCTCCCTCCCCTCCTTGTTTTCCTCCTAAAGGGGATGGGTTATTCACTGCACTTGTGATATTAGGTGTGGAATCTTGCTCTACATCTGAGTTGTCTGTCCCTGAGTCATAAGAGCTATGTGTCCCCCCATTGTTTTTGTAAACATACATTTTTCCTTTTTTCACATCATCCTGATCCCGCATTAATTTCCTTCTTTTTCTAAACTTAATCTCATTCTGCAACTTAGCAATATTGCGTTGGACTTCTTTATTAAGTTTATCAAAAGCAGGATCAGTGGCAAACACATTTACTGTGGTATATATATTGTCGACTTCAATTTTAGTTTCTTCTAATTTATTTTTATCTTCCTCTATCATGAGTTCCATAAGCTCTACTGTACATCTTGTCAGTATCGCATTCCATTTTTTAACAAACTCATTGTCAGCATCCATACCCCTTAAATTAACACCCGGGTCCTGTCTAATTCTAAGGCCCCTTGGTATTAATTTTTCTTGTACATAATTTTCCAAACTAGCTATCTCCCATTTAAATTTCAGTTCTTTAAAATACTTTTGTTTGTATAATTTGAAGGCAGCAAACACATCTTCACTCTTCTCATCTATATTATGTTCATCAATAACAATTGCAGCTTCAAAGTGAAGGTCAATTTTCAGCAATGAGTGCCCGGTTTTTAAAAATACTTTTAAAAACAGGGGCACTTTCATTGATGAAAATTTACATTGCACCGGATTTGTAGAAATAGTTACCTTTTACTTCTGCAAAGCCGGATCGCCGATCCCAACCTCAGTTCCTCTGTACTGACGTCAGAAATGACAAAACCGGCTTCCTCCAATCATGGCTTGCACCCCAGAGCGTCCATCTCGTGATGCCCGGCTGTGATTGGAGGAAGCCAGTTTCGTCATTGCTGTGGTTGTACAGCAGGAAGAAGAAGGCAGGGGATCATCGATCTGGCTTTGCAGAAGTAAAAGTTAAGTATTTCTACAAATCTGGTGCAATGGAAATTTTTATCAATGAAAGTGCCCCTGTTTTTAAAAGTATTTTTAAAAACCGGGCACTCATTGCTGAAAATTAACCTTCACTTTAAATGCATCACTAATATAATTTTTCCATCTTTCCTCTGAAATTTTAAAAGCCATAACGATACTATAGGTAGTTAGTTTGAAAATATCAAGGGAGACAAAAATTAGTTAAACATTCACTGATTAGCAGGTGCACCACAGAAAGCAGCGTTAAAATACTAGCTGCATAAATAACAATACAGACAGAGGGTGTGTGCACTCTGGTAGCCAGTGAACGTATGTAGATTAGAACCTAAAAAAGGGTGCAAGCAGTCACAATTGTAATGTATACAACTAAAAAATAGAGTTACATTCACACAACTCGTGAATGTCAAAGCATGACAAGGCTGCACTCAGGTTCCTTGATAAAAACACCTTAATTAAAAAGCTGCAAAACACATGTAAATAAAAATCCAGGCCTGGAAAAGAATATAACTATTGCAAGGAAAGAAACATCAAAGTTTAGCAAGTACCAGAGCACATGAGTGTATAAAACACGCTCTATACCTAAACTCAAACTTATTCATTCCCAACAATATAAAGCAAACCAAACAAGATATTGGAGCATATAATGCTATTATGGCGTTACAATGTTTCAAAATTCCTTGAACTGTGACTTAGCTGCCAAGATGGAAAGTGAAGCCCATAGTGTATCAACAAGCTCCACAAGCCAGAATATCAAAGGCCAACTTTTTCCACAGATTTGTAGCTATTGTTCAGATAACATTTCCCTTTATAAAGTACCTTCGCGGTTACCAATTTGAGGTCAAAACCGTTCCGTTGCAGGTTTCCAGTAAAATAAGAGTGCTCCCATATAGACATGGAGTTTCACTCACCATAAGCTGCAACTTGAAAGTTGGGATGATCCGGAGAACAGCTTTAGCAGCCTGGATACGATTCACTGGTTTACAGATCACCAAAGATTACATGTTTTTTCGCCCCTCCCCCTTTCTGCCCCAAGGTGGTAAACCTATCCTCTTTTCCTCTTTCCCTAACACACATTAGTCTTCTGAGTAAAGGTCTATCCTTCTGTCCATCAGCAGGGCTCGATAAATTTAAATTTGTGAAAGACCTTAATCTATTTGCTTGAAAATTAGTCTTAAAAAAGAAAATGAATAGAGGTCTACTATCAGATCCTGCTATCGACAGAGAAGATAGAAAAGCTGTTAAAAATTTGGTAGCCCTGTTAGAAGATCAGGATACTACCCCTGAAGTATATACTCATCCTACAATTTCCAAATTGCAGCCACCATCAAGGTACCTGCCTCCTCTCTCATAATCATTAGGTGTTCAAACCTTTGTTAGATCTTTAGGTGTTCAAACCTTTGGTAGATGTGTTAAAATGAGATAGGAAGGCTTCATTTTGATGGTGTGGTTGATGATAACTTATGTCATGGTGAACGAAAGGCCCTTTCAGAACTTCTGAGCCAAAAAGGCTTGATTTTTAAATCATCTGACAAGGGTGGAAACCTGGTCATCATGGATGAGTCACATTATGTTGGCTAGGTTCTTAGAAAGCTGATAAATGAAAATCAGTATGAAGTAACCAATCATGACACTTTCAATAGATCATGTGATAAATTGCAGTTTTTACTTCATGATGCATTACTAAATGGTTTATTAACTAAGAAAGAATTGTATTTCATGTGTATCAAACACCAAATTGTCCCCACATTTTATTGCATTCCCAAATTGCATAAAGATATGAAAAAAACACCCGGGAGACCCATCATCTTGGGCATAGGAGGCCTAATGGAGGGCTTTATGAGACCTTTCCTGAGCTCCCTTCCCTCCTATGTCCAGGATACATCAGATATTTTGAGGAAGTTGGATGGGCTGGAGGTCAGTGAGGACAACCTTCTGTTAACTCTGGATGTAGAGTCGTTGCACTCCTCGATTCTACATAAGGTTGGCTTAAGAGCTGCAAGGCACTTTTTAGAGCAGAGGGGGTCTGATTTCCAAGCCCATACCGATTTGGTAATCTCTATGCTGGAATTAGTGCTTACACACAACATTTTTATCGTTAATAGTAGGTACTATAAACAGATGCAGGGAACGGCTATGGGTGCTACATGCGTCCCCACCTCTGCCTGTTTACATCTAGGCTCCTGGGAAGCTAGAGAAGTGTTCTCTGGTTTGGATTCCCTGGTGGAGGCGCATGTGGCACTCTGGATCCGATATGTGGATGACGTGCTGTTATTGTGGAATGGCAGTAGGGATCTACTAATGTCATTCATAGATACCCTTAATAGGGATAATGGCTATAAAATATTTCTAAAAAGCTCTGTAAGCAATTGTGAGACAAACTTCCTTGATTTGGAGATTTGGAAGAATGGAACATCATTAAATCTAATGTATATAGGAAACCAACAGCCACAAACAGTCTGCTGCATGCAGATAGTCACCACCCAGATAGCCTTAAAACAGGTACCCCAGTAGGTCAGTTCCTCCGTTTGAAGAGGAATTGCTCTTGTAAATCTGATTTTGAAACTCAAGCCACTGAAATGTCACACCGTTTTTTGGAAAAAGAGGATATTCCAAACGCAGTGTTAAAAGAGCATGGACTAGAGCTAGAAATAGCCCTAGACGATATTTGCTATATCAAAAAAGGCAACGTAATAGCGATGATAAAGCTTATAACAAGGTATAATTTACACTGGAATCAAATCAGGAATATCCTAAACAAATATTGGCATATAGTAACAGCAGATACTGACTTAAAAGAGTACATAGGGGACTATCCACTTATGACTGCACATAAGGCTCTTAGCCTTAAAGACAGACTTGTACATAGCGAATTTACTAGAAAAATGGTACCTTCTACATGGTTGGGAGAAAGGCAGAGGTGGATTGGCTGTAGACCTTGTGGTCACTGTATATACTGCAGATTCATTCAGAAAACTAATAGATATGGGACGAGCACTAGCAAGCAATATGAAATAAGAGAATGGATTCTCTGTACAACTACAGGAGTAATATATTTGATGCATTGCTCGTGTCCAAAATATTATGTAGGAAAAACAAACTTGAAAGAGAGGGTGAGAGAACACAAAGATGACATAAAAGGTAAAGTGGAAGATAGCCCTGTAGCTAGACATTTTGAAACATGTCACAATTCTGATTTTACTGTCTTAAAGATTACTGGGATTGAGCATATTAAACAACATAGAAGAGGTGGGGATGTTGAGAGAATACTGTTACAACATGAGTCCCGTTGGATATATAAGCTACATACAGCTGCACCAACGGGCCTCAATGAAAAAATTGAATATTCCTGCTTTCTATAAGTCAATGTGATAAGTTATATTTGTTGGCTTGTGTGCATAATCTTCTAGGAAATACCTAGACGTGTCTAGTTTAGTCGTATTAACATTTTAAGATCAGGTATTCAAAATGTGTATATCTCTTTAATTAAGAAAAATCATTCAGCTAGATTACGCGTTTTTGTCGGTAATGGTATGCGGTGCTAATGAGCAGTTTCTGCTCACCGTTCACTTGCAGACAATGCTGGTATTACGTGTTGTGTTAAAACCGGCGTTAGCCGCAGAAAAGTGAGCGGAGAGCAAAATTTAGCTCCACATCTCACTGTAATACCAGCGCTGCTTACGGTAGCGGTGAGCTGGCTAAACGTGCTTGTGCACGATTTCCCCATAGGAATCAATGGGGCAGAGTCAGCTGAAAAGAAACCTAACACCTGCAAAAAAGCAGCGTTCAGCTCCTAACGCAGCCCCATTGATTCCTATGGGGAAAGAATATTTACGTTTACACCTAACACCCTAACATGAACCCCGAGTCTAAACACCCCTAATCCTACACTTATTAACCCCTAATCTGCCGTCCCCGACATCGCCGACACCTACATTATAATTATTAACCCCTAATCTGCCGATCCGGACACCCCGCCACCTACATTATAGTTATGACCCCTAATCTGCTGCCCCCAACATCGCCACAACCTACATTATATTTATAAACCCCTAATCTTCCGCCCCCAATGTCGCTGCAACCTAACTACACTTATTAACCCCTAATCTGCCGCCCCCAACATCTCCGCCACTATAATAAAGTTATTAACCCCTAAACCTAAGTCTAACCCTAACACCCCAGTAATTTAAATCTAATTTAAATAAATTTAAATAAAATTACTATAATTAACTAAATTATTCCTATTTAAAATTAAATACTTACCTATAAAATAAACCCTAAGATAGCTACAATATAACTAATAGTTACATTGTAGCTAGCTTAGGGTTTATTTTTATTTTACAGGCAACTTTGTATTTATTTTAACTAGGTACAATAGTTATTAAATAGTTATTAACTATTTAATAGCTACCTAGCTAAAATAAATACAAATATACCTGTAAAATAAATCCTGACCTAAGTTACAATTACACCTAACACTACACTATAATTAAATTAATTACCTTAACTAAATACAATTAAATACAATTTAAAAATATTATCTAAAGTACAAAAAAAACACTAAATTACAGAAAATAATAAAATAATTACAAGTTTTTTAAACTAATTACACCTAATCTAATCCCCCTAACAAAATAAAAAAGCCTCCCAAAATAATAAAAAGCCCTACCCTATACTAAATTACAAATAGCCCTTAAAAAGGCCTTTTGCGGGGCATTGCCCCAAAGTAATCAGCTCTTTTACCTGTAAAAAAAATACAATACCCCCCTCAACATTAAAACCCACCACCCACACACCCAACCCTACTCTATAACACACCCAATCCCCCTTTAATAAAACCTAACACTAACCCCTTGAAGATCACCCTACCTTGAGAAGTCTTCACCCAACCGGGCCGAAGTCCTCAACGAAGCCGGGCGAAGTGGTCCTCCAGACGGGCAGAAGTCTTCATCGAAGCCGGGAAGAAGAGGTCCTCCAGACGGGCAGAAGTCTTCATCCAGACGGCATCTTCTATCTTCATTCATCCGGCGCGGAGCAGCTCCATCTTCAAGACATCCGACGCGGAGCATCCTCTTCAAACGAAGTCCAACTGAAGAATGAGGTTCCTTTAAATGACGTCATCCAAGATGGCGTCCCTTGAATTCCAATTGGCTGATAGAATTCTATCAGCCAATCGGAATTAAGGTAGAAAAAATCCTATTGGCTAATGCAATCAGCCAATAGGATTGAAGTTCAATCCTATTGGCTGATCCAATCAGCCAATAGGATTGAGCTGGCATTCTATTGGCTGATTGGATCAGCCAATAGAATGTGAGCTCAATCCTATTGGCTGATTGCATCAGCCAATAGGATTTTTTCTACCTTAATTCCGATTGGCTGATAGAATTCTATCAGCCAATCGGAATTCAAGGGATGCCATCTTGGATGACGTCATTTAAAGGAACCTCATTCTTCAGTTGGACTTCGTTTGAAGAGGATGCTCCACGTCGGATGTCTTGAAGATGGAGTCGCTCCGCAACGGATGGATGAAGATAGAAGATGCCACCTGGATGAAGACTTCTGCCCGTCTGGAGGATCACTTCGCCCGGCTTCCTTGAGGACTTTGGCCCGGTTGGGTGAAGACTTCTCAAGGTAGGATGATCTTCAAGGGGTTAGTGTTAGGTTTTATTAAGGGGGTATTGGGTGGGTTTTAGAGTAGGGTTGGGTGTGTGGGTGGTGGGTTTTAATGTTGGGGGGTATTGTATTTTTTTTTTTACAGGTAAAAGAGCTGATTACTTTGGGGCAATGCCCTGCAAAAGGCCCTTTTAAGGGCTATTTGTAATTTAGTATAGGGTAAGACTTTTTATTATTTTGGTTTTTATTTTTATTTTATTAGGGGGTTAGATTAGGTGTAATTAGTTTAAAAAACTTGCAATTATTTTATTATTTTCTGTAATTTAGTGGGGGGGGTTTCATACTTTAGATAATTGTATTTAATTGTAGTTAGTTTAGGGAATTAATTTAATTATAGTGTAGTGTTAGGTGAAATTGTAACTTAGGTTAGGATTTATTTTACAGGTAAATTTGAGTTTATTTTAACAAGGTAGCTATTAAATAGTTAATAACTATTTAATAACTATTGTACCTAGTTAAAATAAATACAAAGTTGCCTGTAAAATAAAAATAAACTCTAAACTAGCTACAATGTAACTATTAGTTATATTGTAGCTAGATTAGGGTTTATTTTATAGGTAAGTACAGTATTTAGTTTTAAATAGGATTAATTTAGTTAATGATAGTAATTTTATTTAGATTTATTAAAATTATATTTAAGTTAGGGGGGTGTTAGGGTTAGAGTTAGATTTAGGGGTTAATACATTTAATATAGTTGCAACGTTAATAAATGTAGGTAGGTGGCGGCGATGTTAGGGATGGCAGATTATGGGTTAATAAAATTTAACTAGTGTCTGCGATGCGGTAGGGCGGCGGTTTATGGGTTAATATATTTATTATAGTGGCGGCGATCTTTGGTTCGGCAGATTAGGGGTTAAGAAATTTATTATAGTGTTTGCGAGTTAGGGGGGGCCTCGGTTTAGGGGTTAATAGGTAGTTTATGGGTGTTAGTGTACTTTTTAGCACTTTAGTTAAGAGTTTTATGTTACGGCATTAGTCCATAAAACTCTTAACTACTGACTTTTAAATGCGGTACCAGTCTTGACAGGAGAGGCTATACCGCTCACTTTTAGGAAGACTCGTAATACCGACATTAGGAAAAACCCATTGAAAATATAGGATACGCAATTGACGTAAATAGATTTGCAGTATTTTAGAGTTGCACCAAAAAAGTGAGCGGTACACATGTACCTGCAAGACTCGTAATACCAGCGGGCGTTAAAGAGGTCCCAACTTTGCTTTTTAACCCTAACGCAAGACTCGTAATCTAGCCGATTGTTTTTCCAAATTAAATTGGTTCACGGACTAGTCTAATAGGGAATAAATGTAAATATTAGGATTTTATGCCATGACGATACTATTATGTTTTATTTATGGAGAATATGTAATAAATATACAAAATATCATGAATGTTCCTATAAATCTGCTGCAAGTAAATGTTTAGGAATGACTACTTCCCTAATTATGTTATCGGTATACCCTGTAAGGAGTGGAACTGAGACAGAAAAAGGAGCTAATCGGAGCTACTTTAAAAGGCTGGTTTCCCACACCAATCCAGCATCTGATGAAGCCCCAGTGCCAGCCCTGAAAGGGGGAGGGGCAAAATGCATAATGTTTGGTGATCTGTAAACCGGTGAATCATATCCAGGCTGCAAAAGCTGTTCTCCGGATCATCCTGACTTTCAAGTTGCAGCTTAATGTGAGCGAAGCTCTGTGTCTATATGGGAGCAATCTTATTTCACTGGAAACCTGCAACGGAACGGTTTTGACCTCAAATTGGTAACCGTGAACTTACATTATAAACGGATATGGTATCTGAACCCCAGATCAATAGCTACAAATCTGTGGAAAAAGTTGGCCTTTAATATTCTGGCTTGTGGAGCTTGTTGATACACTACGGGCTTCACTTTCCATCTTGGCAACTAATTCACAGTTCAAGGAACTTTTCAACATTGTAACGCCATAATAGCGTTATATGCTCCCATATCTTGTTTGGTTTGCTTTATATTGTTGTTAAAGAATAAGTTTGAGTTTAGGTATAGAGCGTGTTTTATACACTCATGTGCTCTGGTACTTGCTAAACTCTGATGTTTCTTTCCTTGTAATAGTTATATTCTTTTCCAGGCCTGGATTTTTATTTACATGTGTTTTGCAGCTTTTTAATCAAGGTGTTTTTTTGACTTATCAAGGGGTTTAATAAACAATATTTACTTTTGAACCTGAGTGCAGCCTTGTCATGCTTTGACATTCACGAGTTGTGTGAATGTAACTCTCTTTTTTAGTCGTATACATATCTGTATCATATACACATTAGTATTAATATCTGTATCATATACACATTGTTATTATTATCTGTATTATATATATTATTATTATTATTATTATTATTATTATTATTATTATTATCTGTATCATATATTATCTGTATTATATACATATTATTATTATTATCTTTATCATATACACATTGTTATTTTTATCTGTATTATATACATTATTATTGTTATTATTATTATTATTATTATTATTATTATTATTATTATTATTATCTGTATCATATACATATTATTATTATTATCTTTATCATATACACATTGTTATTTTTATCTGTATTATATACATTATTATTATTATTATTATTATTATTATTATCTGTATCATATACACATTATTATTATTATCTGTATTATATACATTATTATTTTTATTATAATTATCTGTATCATATACATATTATTATTATTATCTTTATCATATACACATTGTTATTTTTATCTGTATTATA